>NW_014582766.1:0-609 GCF_000485595.1 Priapulus caudatus
GAGAGAGAGAGAGAGAGAGAGAGAGGTGAGGCGGGCGGTTATTAAGAGGTGAGCATATGATCATGAGGCTATGACATCTTTTATCTTGAAGTATGCAGCATGCGAGGAAGCCACGATGCTGCCGCAGCATCTTCCATCGCAAATGATGCGGCTGCCGTCGGTTGCGGCGGCGGCGGCGGCGCGCGTGCAAACAGACGAGTCCGCCGCCCCGCCGCGTCGTTAAACGATCGCTCTTGCCGGCTCATTTCCTCGCGCGATCGACGGCAGCAATCTCATCCGTCTGCTTGAGCGTGCACACGCCCTCCGCCGTCCGCCCGTCCGTCCGCGGGGCGCCGAGGCGGGTCCGTCGGCTGCAGCCACTCACTCCCCGTCTCCCCGGAGCGGGACCCGGGTGGCCGTGCGTTATCTGGTGCAACAACGTATGCGCGCGTGCGGGCGGCTGGGCTGGGTGATATCATTCGCTACAGCTGCGGTGCCTGTAGGATGCGGGCAGTGGGAAGGCACATGTATGTAGTGGGAAGGCACATGTATGTAGCGGGAAGGCACATGTATGTAGTGGGAAGGTAAATGTATGTAGTGGGAAGGTACATGTATGTAGTGGGAAGGTAC
>NW_014582766.1:1326-2076 GCF_000485595.1 Priapulus caudatus
GGAAGGCACATGTATGTAGTGGGAAGGCACATGTATGTAGTGGGAAGGCACATGTATGTACTATGTAGTGGGAAGGCACATGTATGTACTATGTAGTGGGAAGGCACATGTATGTACTATGTAGTGGGAAGGCACATGTATGTACTATGTAGTGGGAAGGCACATGTATGTACTATGTAGTGGGAAGGCACATGTATGTACTATGTAGTGGGAAGGCACATGTATGCGGTGCAGCGCATGCACCCATCTCGCTGTCCATCCATCGACGTAATTCTGTTAGCTCGGTATGTAGACTGGTCATGATGATGGCCCCAGCACGGTTGCAGTCACCGCCATCGTGCGGGAGCATGAATTAGCTCTAGCATCGGGTTAACGCTCTCGCTTTAGTACGAAACATTGAGTCGTGAGCACATACACGCAGGCAATCACACACTCACACACACACACACACGCGCACGCACACAAGCACACACACACGCGCGCACACAAGCACACGCACGCACACGAACACACACATATACACGCACGCACACACACACACACGAACACACACGCACACACACACACACACACACACGAACACACACATACACACGCACACACACACGCGCGCACGCACGCGCGCACGTACATGCACAGACACGCGTTCGCGCATGTCGGCATCCTCTCGCCCTCACCCTCTAACGATCCCCGCCATTCATAATCCACACAAACACACACAAACAGGCCCCGCCATACATACACTACTAT
>NW_014582766.1:6555-7228 GCF_000485595.1 Priapulus caudatus
TATATATATATATATATATATATATATATATATATAGACTCTATATCTCTATATAGTCACGAGCTGGCCAGAGACCTAAGGAAGAAGAACCGAGAGAGATAGAAAGAGCTAGAGAGTTAAAGAGAAAGAGAACTAAAATACCAGAACACATTGGAACCTTAGTATATATAGAGCGAGCTAGACCGCTAGAGAGCCAGACACCATAAAATACCATAAGTACTAGTGAGTAGAGTCCAACCACCTTCAGACCTTTATAGACGACTAGAACTGTATAGAACACTAGACTATGAGTACTAGAGACCATGAGAGCTAGAGACCATAAGTACTAGTGAGTTGCGACCAACCACCTTCAGACCTTTACAGACGACTAGAACTGTATAGAGCACTAGAGAGCTATGAGTACTAGAGACCTACTAGAGACCTGGAGATCTAGCGAGGTCGACAGCTACAGCTATATCTATTCTTCTATACTAATGATGCACTCTCACATTCCAGCGACCATGCATTCATCATCTGAGCTACTTCCGAATGGTCAAACAAGCCGCGGCCCAACCATCTCACCCGCTCCCAAGGTCACACGAGTGACCTCCACATCATCATGATGAGTCATAATTCTCTGTCTAACGAAATCGGAAGTAAAGGCGGAAGGATGCCTGCGTTCCACGAAAATGAC
>NW_014582767.1:0-891 GCF_000485595.1 Priapulus caudatus
GTGTGTGTGTGTGTGTGTCGTGTGTGTGTGTGTGTGTGTGTGTGTGTGTTGTGTCAGTGTTCGTGTCGTCTGTGTCGTACGTATGTGTCGTATAGGTCGTGTCGTCGTGCGGTCGTGTGTAGTGTGTGTGTGTGTGTGTGTGTGTGTGTGTGTGTGTGTGTGTGTGTGTTCGGGCTCGTGCGTCTGTGTACGTACATGTGCGCGTGCTCGTACGTGTGTATGAAGGTACGTTGTAGATAACCTTCTCGAAATGAAATTTCATTATTACGTGGTTGGTAACAACACGCAATTGCAACCGCACTGCACTGTGAATCACGAACACATTCTACCAAACGTAAGCCTGGCTATATGCGAAAATCAATCACAACTTCAGACGCTCGAATATTTCACCCGAGGGTGTGCACGTACAGCCGACCCTTTGACGGAGCACCTGCGCTAGCGGCATATACCGCTAATTTAACGCACGCAGTGCATGTTATAGATGAATGTACGTGCACGCATAAGAACGGCTGCTCCGACGGTGACGTGTAAGAGAATATTTCCTGCAGCCATACTTGCAGCTATTAATGTTTACCTGTCAAAATATCGTTAACCAACGGAAAACATGCCGCTCTCACGCTTCCACGCTCGCCCGACCGAAATATCTGTCGCCGAACAATGCTGATTACAAACACGCACACGCATACGGACGCACGCACACACGCACGTCGCACGCACGCACGTACATTTAAACACACACGTATACACACATTACATACACTACACACACCACACACACGCACACACACACCACGCACGCACGCACGCACGCACGCACGCACGCACGCACGCACGCACGCACTCACAAACACACATCCACGCGCATATACAGATCACACACGCCCCCCCCCC
>NW_014582767.1:1891-2407 GCF_000485595.1 Priapulus caudatus
ATATATATATATAAATATATATTATATATATACTTATTTATTAATTTACCGAACATGACAGGTATGGGGTCCGTAACGCCACATGACTTGCTGAACTGCATCTCGTGACTGCCAGATAAATTCCGTGTCCGGCAGTTACGTGAATAACAATAACAATGCATTGTATTTATTATGTATTTGTAAGTTTTTTATCTAGCAGATGGGTCCTAGATGTTCGCTTATATAAATCATGTTTGTGATGTACGGAGTTTAATTCTTGTACCGAATACACCGGTATTCCTAAACATGCAGGTAGTTGAAAAAATTCCATAGATAAAATTGTTACAGTCAGCTCCTGTCGTGTACGGGATTTACACAATCACTGACACAGAGAGTGTATCCGATACACGGTAGGATATGACTGCGTAACTATTAATATGCGCGTATATGTGTATATTTGTCTGTGTGTGTGTGTGTGTGTGTGTGTGTGTGTGTGTGTGTGTGTGTGTATTTGTGTGTGTGTGTGTGTGTGTGTGT
>NW_014582768.1:0-2995 GCF_000485595.1 Priapulus caudatus
CGAATTGTACCTGAAACTACTAACTTCCTTATGGCTTCGCCGACAGGCCTGCGAAAAGTCCTTGAATTTGAGGGAGTCCCTTGAAAAGCGTCTTAAACTTTAAGTAAATGTTGATTTCTTGTGTGCTTGGAAAAGTCCTTGAAATTGTCACAGGAAATGGTCCTTGATTTTTTAGAAAGTGATTCCTTGCCTGTAATAAAAAAAATTTGTAACCATCACATAATATGCAAACCTCAATAAAAATGTGTTAAATTGAGCGCTTAAAAAGCTTATAGACATGATAGACAGTTAAACGATGATCCACAAAATTAACAGTAAGTCACTCAAAATCAGTCAGATAAATCAAGGTATGTGTCGAAGTGACAGTGGTTTAGCAAGGGTTTTATTAATGGTGAATTCTTCAGGTAAGTTTTAGAGGTTTTATCGAGAGTGATAACCGAATGGATGCCGGGTTACTTAAATTAATCCAGGTAGTTTTGTTCTGCTGTATGAATTCCTATACAAATCTCTGATAACAATGTCCTTGATTTCCGACAAATTTCTTAGAAAAGTCTCTTTGCAAAAAAATTTCAGATCTTCCTGTAATGAACCATGTCCTGTTATGTCTTTGCGCTGGCTTTTATAATTAAAACTTTGTATTTTCTTCCTAAGCTTAATTCTAGATCGCTTGTTTAGTACATCATAACCAGACCCGCGCTCCTACCCGCCCCATTACTACAACATAACTCTACAATTAATCCTACCTGTGCCCGTGGCTATCTGAAACATTCTTACTATCCTAGCATCTAGTCTTCTTCTTTTTTTCTTCTTTTCTCCTTTCCTCAAAATAGGCGATCTTCTTTAGCTGCTCCAGCCCCTCAAAAAGTTAACAACACGACCGGCCTATCCTTTCTATCCCCATCATTGGCGAATGAGCTTTTACAGTTTTGGCCTAACTATTGAGTCCCCAAATAACTAAAGGTTGGTCTGGTACCACTTCCTTTGATTCTTGTGGCTCTATCTTCTGTATTCCTCTTGCCTCGCAGTCAGTCTTCTTGTTGGACGAGGCGTTCACGTGTTAATCTCGTCCTTGCCGCTGCCGGAAATAGGATGGGCTTGAGCTGATCCAGAAACGCTCATAGCTGTCCTGAATTCGTCTCTGCTGTCCAGCAGATCAACGTCGCTTCTCAGCTCGCTGTATTTCTTCGCTAAAGGTGCTGCCGTTTTCCTTCAGGCCACATCTCCCTGAAACTTACATAAGCGGCAGTCATTTACACGAGAAATCATGGGCATTACACATCATCGGCGATACAGTTTTCCCAGATACCAACCTATTACACTTACAACACTGAGCCCATCTATTACAATGTATTCTACTTTTTATTGGATGATTTTCTTCTTTTTTGACCCATTTGTACTTACGAGTATCGTAATCTATATATAGTTTATACTTTTTGCCCAGTTAGAGTTTATTTATCTAGTCGATGGGTAATTTTGAACTTGTCCTCGCCAAACAAACCTATACAGCCCAGTAACAAACTAATCATATCGCGCCACTTCCCTTCTGGCTTTCTGTCTACAAATTAGCCTTAAGCTTTGATTTTAAACGCATACTCGCTCGCACCATAGCAAGTTATTAAAATGAAAATACTTCCTTTAGGAGTAAATTAAGTGGAACCCCTCCTCTCTCTTTAAGTGGTCGCAAGCGCCTGAATAAGTCTGGTATGTTGTCTCGGTCTTCGAAAAAGCAAGAACGGAGCCGTAACCTGTTTACTCCTTCGGCAGACGAGAGATTCCTTGTTTCAGATCTAAAGACATCAACCAGAAATTGATGTCCATCAACCACACCATCCGGACCATGTGCAAGGCAAGTAGGGTAAAGTATCTAGACAACTGGGCAGACTTCGCGGGCAGGCGGGACCTCTACACCCATGACAGACTACACTTAAACAGGAAAGGAGATCGACTGGCTGGAAACGTTGTTAAAGTTCATCAGGAAAACTAGAAGTTTGGGGCCTCAAGGCATCAGATGAAGCACAGGATACATCAATCATGCTAGCATCGAAGGAACCAATCCCTAGGAGCTCCAAGCTGACTACACTTCAAGACCCGGCAGATAAGTTTCAACGAGACACAGGATTAATAATAACCGAAGTAGACCCATGCCATCCCGACTCATCAGAATTCAGTTTCCCCAAAAGAAAGGTCTATGTACATTTCATTCATTTAAATGCTCGCAGTATATATCCTTCCTAAAATGGAAGAATTTAGATATATTGCTATGCAAGCTAGAATTGCAGTGATTGCAATATCTGAGTCCTGGCTTGTAAGTTTTGTTACTTCATATTTATAGTCTATAACAGTACTTTGTTATGACAGGACTGGAACACGTTTATTAACTTTACACACCAGCGAGCAGAGACAGAGCGAGCGACCCCTATCGGTATACATACACAACTCTGGTCACATAGCCACGTATACACAAAGCACGCTGGCCAATCTACATGGCTAGATGATTCAGTTGATGACTCTGAAATTAAAATTGAAAATTATAGTGTAGAAAGGCGGAACAGAGATAGATTAGGTGGTCGGGTGTGTATTTTCATCAGGAATGATTTAGCAATTTAGTAGTGTAATTAATACTAGCCGCACACTATCCGAATTTGCACTGTGCACAGCACTGTGCCCCCGCACACTATACGACCCGCCCCCGATCGATCGGGAGGCCCCCACACACTGTCCGACTCAAAGTTGGCACAAACCATGGCACTCTTGTGGCGTTCCAAGCAGATTTAGCATGTACTAAGGGTCGGGAGTGTTTTCCCGCCATTTTTACCGAATGCGGTTCCCATGGCGCTGCTCTGTGATTGGTTAATTTTCTTCAGCGCTCGCCGATCGGGTCGGATGGCTACGCACACTATCCGAGTCGCGTCGTAAGCCCTCGCACACTATCCGCTCCCGATTCAAAATTCGAATCGGGCCAAACTTAAGCCTCTCGAGCCAAACTTAAGCCTCT
>NW_014582768.1:4378-7226 GCF_000485595.1 Priapulus caudatus
GCTGGTCGTTGTTGACCAGTATAACCGGCGGCGTGCGCGCGTGACCGCTCGCTGCCCCGCGGAAGCTGATTAACGCTAATTGGTATAATTAGTGATCGATGATGGATGGAGCAAGCTGTAGTATAGGAATGACCGCACAGGTCTTCCTTCGTCTCGTAGCAACGGGTGCCGAACCGAGAGAGGGGAGAAAAAAGAGCAAGAGTGAGAGTGATAGGGAGAGAGAGAGAAAGAGAGAGAGAGTGTGTGTGTGTGTGTGTGTGTGTGTGTGTGTGTGTGTGTGTGTGTGTGTGTGTGTGTGTGTCCTAACAACTTCTCCTCCTTCCAAATTGCACACTATTGCAAAAATACACTACTAAATACATTATTGCATTTATCAGATTTTTCCTCCATGAAAAAGGCTGTCTTCAGTACATGATGTACTTGTATTTGAATTACATGCAATAAAGATTTAATAATAATGATAATAATAATAAGAAGAAGAAGAAGAAGAAGAAAAGCAACTTCCAAGAGCAATCTTCTCTTGCACACTGTTCGGGATGGTTAGTCTAGCCTCCGGAAAAGCCAGATACGAAGACAGATTTCTAAGTTGGGTCGGTGCCGCGGCACATGGCGGTGATCACCACACATGGGTTGACCAGAACAACGACAGCATTACGTAAGCATCTAGTTTAGTAAATCCACGTACAGATATACGACAGCAGGTGTACTCGTTGTCCAGTCGCAGGACGTCTCTCGGCGTATAGAGATAGGTAAGCTATAGTATTTTCGCATTCGTGCGCCAACCCGCAACCCCCAAAACGCCTACGCATGTAATCAAGAGCTAATAATAATAATAATAATAATAATAATAATAATAATGTAATCAAGAGCTAATAATAATAAGGTATTATTAGCTCTTGATGTAATATGTGTCTATTCCTGTCTATACCTAACCTAACGCAAAATAACTTATCAAGAGTTAATTACACTCGTGAAGTATATTAGTCTTTAGACGTATTAGACGTATTTTACAGTATTTTTATTTACCGTTGTATATGCGGTTATGATATATAACGCGTAATAATCTTTTTCTCTCACGACAGCACTTGCTTTCCTCATAGTGTTATAGAGGAGGGTCATGACAAATTAATAGAGCTAAACAGTGCACAGCTTTATTGTTAGTATATATGTTGGATTACAAAAAAATCAGATATTTGTGAGTTTTTGCCTCTTAGGTAAAAACAGCACGTAATTTTGGTCGGCTCCATCCCTGCTTGCCATATTCAGTGGCTCACAAGGGAGGGGGGTGCGGAACGCACCGGGTGACACCATCAGAAAGGCCGGGTGGCGCTAAAATGACTGTCTATAAACATATATATACCACATGAAACTATGTAAATATAAATAGGTACATTACGGCGGTGCATATGATATTGTAATTTTAATTTTGCTAGTTGTTTATGACACTATTATTGCATTACATTCAGTGATATACGGGAATTAGGATTTACGAGTAACATTAGTACAATAAACATTACTATAACGATTCTGTATGATCTAGTACGTGAGGAGGTCCATGGGGGTGACAACATGAGTTACCGCACCGCGTGACACCAACCCTAGTGACGCCACTTCCATATTTCTAAGACAGAATAAACTTTTAGCACGTTCAACGCTGCTTTGTTATCAATGCATCTATCGCCATGTGCTGGAATTTTCGCGTAGGGCCTATTCTCCTATATTTTACATCGAATTTTCTCCTAATTACACACAAGAACAGCATAACATTTTTATACCTTTGAACTTTACTGTAGATGTGCTGCAAATATCTGTTTGAATGCTTCATCAAATATGTCAAGAACCTTATAAAATATTAACATTAAAACCCCCCAATTGATGACCGTTCGTCTTTAATCGTTCAAACGAGCTGACTCCTGCTTTGCAGGGACCAACACGCAAAGATAGTACATTAATATAATACCATGCTGAGCTCACGCTTACGCACTTGCGTGCGTGCCTGTGTGTGTGCATGTAATGGCCCGTAACCAGCGAGTTTTGCGGGGGGGGGTCAAATTAGGTAACACCCGGAACTCGAGGGCGGAGCCCGCGCGCGGCGGGGGGTATGGCCTTTTAAAATTGATCTTTTTAGCGCCATTCTGACGTATTTTCTGCTGCGTTTGAATACATTTTCAAACCAGTTTTTTTGTAAAATAATGTTTATGTATTACTGGAAACAAAGATGGTTTGGAACATACACATACGATGTGTAAACCGTAAACAGTAAAATGCCGGCTATACATAACATTGTGTAGCGTTTTCGCCGGCTCCAGTTATGTCTCCTTTTCCGGTCGTACCCTTCACACGGGCTTGATAGGGCCCGGGCGTGCGTTGTGTTGTTCTAATCCCACTTCGTTGTCTACACCCGACGTCAGCTCGTAAAGGAAAAGCTTGCCGAAGACATGAAGTTCAGAAAGAGGGCCGAAGATAGAAGTGGAGTATTAGTGGATGTATTTATATGACGGGACAAGCCGCGCGTGTTTTATTACGGTGGTGACACCCAGACGTGCACCAATTTTTCCAATTCACAGGTCACAGGCAGTGAAGCGCAATGTCTCGGATACACGTACAAATAAAAGCGCGGCGACCACTGTTATCTGAACTCTCTCTCTCTATCTTCGTCTCTCTTTCTCTCTCCTTCTCTCGTCCTCTCTCTCTCCTCTCTCGTCTCTTTCTGCTCTCTTCTCTTCTGCTCTCTCCCTCTTCTCTCTCTCTCTCTCTCTCCTCTTCTCAAGTTAGCCTCTCGTTCGTTCACCGCCTAACTCACACTTTGCCGTCTACAGCTCTTGTTCGACTCCCTGACTGCGCTAAC
>NW_014582769.1:0-364 GCF_000485595.1 Priapulus caudatus
GTTGTGTTGCTGGTAGTTAGGTAGATGTATGTCATACATCTACCTAACTACCAACAACACAACACATACATCTACCTAACTACCAGCAACACAACTTGCTGGTAGTTAGGTAGATGTATGTGTTGCTGGTAGTTAGGTAGATGTATGTGTTGCTGGTAGTTAGGTAGATGTATGTGTTGCTGGTAGTTAGGTAGATGTATGTGTTGCTGGTAGTTAGGTAGATGTATGTGTTGCTGGTAGTTAGGTAGATGTATGTGTTGTGTTGCTGGTAGTTAGGTAGATGTATGTGATGTGTTGCTGGTAGTTAGGTAGATGTATGTGTTGTGTTGCTGGTAGTTAGGTAGATGTATGTGTTGCTGGTAGG
>NW_014582769.1:2055-2265 GCF_000485595.1 Priapulus caudatus
AGGTAGATGTATGTGTTGTGTTGCTGGTAGTTAGGTAGATGTATGTGTTGCTGGTAGTTAGGTAGATGTATGTGTTGCTGGTAGTTAGGTAGATGTATGTGTTGTGTTGCTGGTAGTTAGGTAGATGTATGTGATGTGTTGCTGGTAGTTAGGTAGATGTATGTGTTGTGTTGCTGGTAGTTAGGTAGATGTATGTGTTGCTGGTAGTTA
>NW_014582769.1:6948-7225 GCF_000485595.1 Priapulus caudatus
TTGTTGGTAGTTAGGTAGATGTGATGTGTTGCTGGTAGTTAGGTAGATGTATGTGATGTGTTGCTGGTAGTTAGGTAGATGTATGTGATGTGTTGCTGGTAGTTAGGTAGATGTATGTGTTGCTGGTAGTTAGGTAGATGTATGTGCTGTGTTGCTGGTAGTTAGGTAGATGTATGTGATGTGTTGCTGGTAGTTAGGTAGATGTATGTGATGTGTTGCTGGTAGTTAGGTAGATGTATGTGTTGCTGTTGCTGGTAGTTAGGTAGATGTATGTTGT
>NW_014582770.1:0-593 GCF_000485595.1 Priapulus caudatus
AGGGCACCTGTCTATAAAGGACACCTGTCTATAGAGGACACCTGCCTATAGAGGACACCTGCCTATAAAGGACACCTGTCTATAAAGGGCACCTGTCTATAAAGGACACCTGTCTATAGAGGGCACCTGCCTATAAAGGACACCTGTCTATAAAGGACACCTGTCTGTAAAGGACACCTGTCTATAAAGGACACCTGTCTATAACGGACACCTGTCTATAAAGGACACCTGTCTATAACGGACACCTGTCTATAGAGGACACCTGTCTATAACGGACACCTGTCTATAGAGGACACCTGCCTATAAAGGACACCTGTCTATAACGGACACCTGTCTATAGAGGACACCTGCCTATAAAGGACACCTGCCTATAAAGGACACCTGTCTATAGAGGACACCTGTCTATAAAGGACACCTGTCTATAACGGACACCTGTCTATAGGGGACACCTGCCTATAAAGGACACCTGCCTATAAAGGACACCTGTCTGTAAAGGACACCTGTCTATAAAGGACACCTGTCTATAAAGGACACCTGTCTATAAAGGACACCTGTCTATAAAGGACACTCTTCTATAGAAAGGACACCTGTCT
>NW_014582770.1:1509-2537 GCF_000485595.1 Priapulus caudatus
CAGCAGCAGCAGCAGCAGCAGCAGCAGCAGCAGCAGCAGTTATAGGTTTACATCCAGTTTACTTTGATCATCATCCTTCGCACGAACACCGCTCCCTCCCCCCTCCCCCCACGCCCACGTACACACCGTCATGACGAGGATGGATATATGGCTCGCCCCACCCCATCCCCTTCAAACACACACACACACACGCACGCACGCACGCACGCACGCACGCACGCACGCACAAACACACAACATTAAATGTGGATTACATCGATTTTTAATCAAATAAGAACACTTGCCTCAATCCAAAGAGTACGCCCTAATTTCCAACACTAAATTTACCAAATTAGTATATTTACAAATTTCATATAAATTTGTAGACAACTCTGCACTTGTTTACTCACTCAGCTGAAGACACGGTCACTAAACATCAAGAAGCATCACCATGGCAACCGATGAGTTTGCACATCTAAATCTGCTTTCCTGCACTATGTCACGGAATCACAGTTTCTTCTTGCATGCGGTAATGCTCACTCCCTTTCTCTCTTTTTTTTTTCTTTCTCTATCTCTCTTGATCTCTCTCTCTTTCTCTATCTCTCTCTCCCTCTATCTCTCTCTCTCTCTCTCTCTCTCTCTCTATCTCTCTCTCCCTCTATTTCTCTCTCGCTCTCTCTCTCTCGCTCTCGCGCACGCGCTCTCTCTCTCTCCCTGTCTCCGTCTCACTCGCCTTGCCTTCACCCTCCCCGCCCTCTCTTGCTCTTGTTCTCTCTTATTCCCTCCTCTCTTTAACCTCGCGTGTCCACGTATACTAAGACAACGAGCTATGCATCCGTAATATCACTCTGAACTCTGAGATGCAAACCGAACTGGTCACGACTCACAGCTTCATCCAATATAAATTAAATAGCTTCTGCTTTGAGCCCAAGCAATACGCAGCGATGATGACAGGCTAAACCTTTTAACCTCGCGTCAGCCTCTCATGCGCCCCAACCAACCACTCCCAGCCTCCCTCGAGAAATACATACATATATATATATATATAT
>NW_014582770.1:3537-4952 GCF_000485595.1 Priapulus caudatus
ACTTCTGTCTATAAAGGTCACCCGTCTATAAAGGACACAGGTTGTCTATAAAGGTCTTCTGTCTATAAAAGACACAGGTTGTCTATAAAGGACACCTGTCTATAAAGGACATCGTCAGCCTTTCCCTTAATTAAGTATATAGTGAATCCACCTCTATAACAACGAATACCTGTCTATAAAAACATGTTAGTGTTTACTCTAGTTATGAAGCGAATTCCCACCGAGCTACAGAACTGACAAACAGTCTATATAAAGAACTTATGGCGTTTCCCTATCGTGATACGTTTGGCAAGAGGTGGCGTGGCGTGGCGTGTACAGCGAAAGATGCAGTTATACACACACGAGCACGCGTGTAGTTATTATATAATATAATAAGTATATATATAGGTATATATAATATATATATATATTATTAATTTATAGGCTATATATAGGTGCGTGTGTATGTATCCATGTATGAACTCATGCGCGGGTACAAACGCATAACCATAACGCTATGACCGTAAGTTGCAGCCATGGGTAAAATTAACATATACGCACATATACACACACACGCACGCACGCACGCACGCACGCACGCACGCACGCACGCACGCACACACACACACACACACACATACACGTACACACGGCATGCACATGTATCTAGGTGAGATATACGAAGGCGCAACAGCATATACAACTGCACATGCACACGTTCTCGTACATACAGGGAGTTCAGGAACAGCTACTAGGGGTTGTGTGCACGGCAGGGCGCCGCGTATCGTGGTCACAACTCGCGCTACGCAGAACACATGTGAGATTGCGCGGGTACTAGTGTAGTGTATAGGGCTTCTTTCTAGGAACATGCGAGAACGATAGAGAGAGGCCCCGAGAGAGAACACACGAGCACACAACAACTGTACATAGCGATGGGAACACATTTGTCTTTATTAACTCCTGATAATATTGCGTATATAGATGCCCCTCACCCCCCTGGCTTCTAATTAAACAATGACGTGAGAGAGCAGGGTGGCGACGTCACACGCGCGGATGCACGCACGCACGCACGCACGCACGCACGCACGCACGCACGCACGCACGTGTCCTCTATTATGGACTCTTATAGTAGAGAGAGAGAGAGCAGAGACGGAGAGCGAGGGGGAGAGAGAGGCAGAGAAATGGAGAGTTTTTTCGTAAACAAATCGATCGGCAGGTGTTTAGTTGAGCTATTACATGTAAGCTGCTGTTAGCTGGTCGGTGGCAGCGGCAGCAGCAGCAGCGCAGCAGCAGAGCAGCAGCAGCAGCAGCAAGCAGCAGCAGCAGCAGCAGCAGCAGCAGCAGCAGCAGCAGCAGGAGCAGCAGCAGCAGCAACAGCAGGAGCAGCAGCAGCAGCAGCAGCAGCAGAAGTAGTAGCAGCAACAACAGCAGTAGTA
>NW_014582770.1:5922-7224 GCF_000485595.1 Priapulus caudatus
TCCTCCTCCTCCTCCTCCTCCTCCTCCTCTTCCCTGCTCCCTCCATCCAGCCCTTCCCTGCACATTACCTGCTAACTTCCACACACCAGCAGGGGTAGGTATGTTGTCCTGTGACATGCTAACGCTGTGTGTGTGTGTTTGCCTTTCCTTCTTCATTTCGTGTCCCTACACCTTTGCACACTTCTTTTTCGCTGAGATTGCTCGAGAAATTTGCCAGGGCAGACAAAATTTGAAAAAAAGTTTGCTAAATGTAAAATAGAGGGAGCCAGCTTTGTGCGCTACGCTGTACTACGCTGCACTACCCTGCGCTAGAAATACTAATTGCAACCTAAAAAAAGATGCAGGGCATGAAACAGATGCTGCTACCTTTGCAACATACGTCACACTAGAAAAATCGACCCTAAAAAATCCCAAACGTAGTCTTGAGTGGGTAAAAAAAACCTCTTCCTCCCCAACACAAACACACTCTATGAACATGAGAGTGAGTGAGTAGGGAGGAACAGCACCAAATTTCTGCTCAGTACAGAAGAAATGGTGCCTCCCTTTTTGCTGTGCTTTCTCTCTCTTCCTCGCTCTCTGCTTTTCTTTCTGTCTGTCTCCATTTCTCTCTCGCTCTCTCTCTCTCTCTGTATCAATTGCTCTCTCTCTCTCTCTCTTCTCTCTCTGTATCTGCTTGCTCTCTTTCTCTCCTCTTCTCTCTCTCTCTCATCTCTCTCTCTCTTCTCTCTCTCTTCGTCTCTCCTCTCTCTCTCTGCTCCTCTCTCTCTCCGCCTCTCTCTCTCTCTCTTCCTCCCCCTCTTCTCTCCTCTCTCTCCGTCGCCGCTTTCGCTCTCTCTCTTCTCTCTCTCTTCTTCTCTCTCCCCTCTTTCTCTCCTCGCTCTCCTACCGTCTCTCTCTCTCTCTCCCTCTTCTCTCGCTCCTCTCTCCTCTTCTTTCGCTCGGCACAACAATGAATTGCTGCACAGTACACCGAAGAAATGTGCCTGCCTTCTCTTGCCGTGCCTTCCTTAGTAAGAAGGTAAACTCATTAAAAGTATGGTCAGACATGAGAGACGAGGGGTGTGAATTGGGGTTCCCGTCCTACCTATGAATGTACTCAAGCGTACAGTATACAGGATCGTTAGCACACAGGCTGTGCAGCTGTAGTATAATACTAGAAAGGACTGCGAGTTTGAATCCGCGGCACATGCTATATCCCGTTTCTCATCCTCTTCTCTGGTTTTTTTCTCTGTCTCTCTCCCCTGTTCTCTCTCTTTCTCCTCTCTCTCACCATCCTCTCTTCTACTCTCTCTCTCTCTCTCT
>NW_014582771.1:0-489 GCF_000485595.1 Priapulus caudatus
GAGAGAGAGAGAGAGAGAGAGAGAGAGAGAGAGAGAGAGAGAGAGAGAGAGATGCCACCCTGAGAAACCGTTGACCATATCAGATGTTATCGGAATTCTTCTTATACGTTCTCATACCAGTATGTAATTACGTCAAGAGGTAATAATACCTATTAGGGCTTGATTATATTAAAGTATGTAGTGCATGCGCGTGTATTGCGAGTAGGTGCGGTGCAGGGATGTACGGCGATGGGTCGTGGTGAGCAGCGCAGGCCGCCAGGGATCGGCGAATGTGACTAATAGTTACTATGTGACTAATAGTTACTATGTGACTAATAGTTACTATGTGACTAATGTCACGTATAGTTATAACGCTCATTAGATCGAGTCGTTGCTTCACGCTGACGTCACGTCGCAGTACCGGGACATCGATTACGCGTCTGCCTATCTGCAGGCACATGCACGTGCGCGGGTACACATACGTACGCGCACACACGCACTCACACGCAC
>NW_014582771.1:4861-6095 GCF_000485595.1 Priapulus caudatus
ATATATGTGTGTGTGTGTGTGCGTGCGTGCGTGCGTGCGTTCGTGCGTGCGTTCGTGCGTGCGTGCGTGCGTGCGCGCGCGCGTGTGTGTGTATAAAGCACGAATTACCATACTACTTAATAATAATATATTGGATTTAACATTTCATTCACAGCCTACAAGTTCTGCACCCGTGGAACGACCACCGGGATTTGGAAACGATATATGGCGGACATTCAGTAAACGCGAATACGTTGACATCGTGCAAAAGTACTTGGCTCTTCAATCCACATCTGAAGGTGAAGATTCCAACAATGGTCCTGGTAATGACAATGAAGGTGATGTCAGCGAGTCAGAGATAGGCCCTACAATTCAAGGTCTCGCCCGAAATGTTGAAGATGAAGGAATAGTCAAAGATGTTGATGGTGCAAATGACGTCAGGGCAAACGCGTTAGTTCTCGATATAGAGGCAGAGGGAGGCACGGGGGATACTACCGGTGAAGGTGTTCACTCAGCCGATAATCAAGGTCTCACTAGAAAGAGGGAAGACATCAACGATGACGACGACCAAGACAACAACAACGACGACCAAGACAACAACAACGACAACCAAGACAACAACAACAACAACAACAACAACAACAACAACGACCAAGACAATAACAACGACGACCAAGACAACAACAACGCCGAGCAAGACAACAACAACGACGACCTAGACAACAATAACGACAACCAAGACAACAACAACGGCAACAAAGACAACAGCAACGACGACCAAGACAACAAAAACGACAACCAAGACAACAACGATGACGACGACCAAGACAACAACAACGACAACCAAGACAACAACAACGGCAACGACGACGATGATGATAACGATGGTGATGGCAATGCGTCAGCAGGAGATACAGCTGCTGATCAAGGCCTTACTGATGATATGGACGATGGCAATGATGACGACGACAACGACGACGACGACAATGACGACGACGACGATGACGACGATAATGATAATGATAACGATGGTGATGGCAATGCGTCAGCAGGAGGTACAGCTGCTGATCAAGGCCTTACTGATGATATGGACGATGACAATGATGACGAAGATGACGACAACGACGACGACGACGACGACGACGACGATGATGATGATGATAACGATGGTGATGGCAATGCGTCAGCAGGAGGTACAGCTGCTGATCAAGGCCTTACTGATGATATGGACGATGACAATGATGACGAAGATGAC
>NW_014582772.1:0-437 GCF_000485595.1 Priapulus caudatus
GAGAGAGAGAGAGAGAGAGAGAGAGAGAGAGAGAGAGAAAGAGAGTATGGAAACCAATGACAGTTTTCGATTTTCCCTTCTGTTTTATATTTCATGCTTTATTGTATTTATAAGGCCGAGAAAACTTCGATTCTGTTGCGGGGACGGTGGTACATTTCAAGTTTTCTGTGTCACATTACTTGTTCATATTGTTTATGGCTAGAGTTATTATGGATTTATTGCGTGATATTAATATTTAATGTTATTTTGTTGTTTGCCCTGTCCGATATTGCTTCGGAACTGGCGCCGCCTTGTGTTGTACGCAATTACGTGTCCCCCGCTATATAATCACACACGCACACACACACACACACACACACACACACACACACACACACACACACACACACACACACACACACACACACACACACACACACACACACACACACACACAC
>NW_014582772.1:2080-4362 GCF_000485595.1 Priapulus caudatus
CTACAGGCCATATAGCGTGATAGCATGTGTCGGGGGGGGGGGGGGATAACAGCTGTATACAATGCGCCCAGTACAGACAGTGGACAGTGGACAGTGGTGTTTGTGTTGTGGGATTTTGCATTTGTGTTGTGGGATTTTGCATTTGTGTTGTGGGATTTTGCATTTGTGTTGTGGCGTTTGCATTTGTGTTGTGGGATTTTGCATTTGTGTTGTGGCGTTTGCATTATTTTGTGTTGTGACGTTTGCATCTGTGTTGCGGGATTTGCATTTGTGTTGCGGGATTTGTATTTGTGGTGAGCCAATTCTGCGCCACCGTACCGAAGGATACATGTAACAGTTCCTGCTTCAAAAGGCACAACGCCAATTCATATTTTTATTATTTTTTTATATTTTTTTTATATTTTTTTTTTGACTTTAAAGAAAATTGACAATTAAATTATTAGGGTCGCTGGGAATATATAGGGTCGGTCGGGAAACCGTATAACCACACCTATATATTGTTTTGGCCTAAGGTGGAATCCTCTACATGCAGTCCATTACAATTTTATCATTGTTAGATTCTTTCATTCTTCCTACTGTGCCTTAACGTGAGCATTCATTCATATGTTAGGTTGTGCGGTTGTGTCATTATACTTGTACGACTTTCAGTGCAGTTTTGAAGGGTTGAACAGTTTTAGAGGAATCAGGTAAATTATGGTGCATATCCAACGATTTGCCAGGATCTGTTAGAAAAATACTTCCCGTTCTTTCTTCAAAATATTTGCTCTGAATCATCATGCTCATGATGCGTAACAGGGCACCATTTTAGTGGCAGTTTTCAAGAACACGAATCCCAAACCTTGGCGCTTATTGCGATAAACTTGACCCCTAATATTTAAGATATAGCCTCGTACTATTTTTACTTTAGTGGCCCGGCCACGTGGCTGCTACTTTTAGCAAAACTATTGAGATTGTGTCAGAGATCTCATACGACTACCTTGACATTTAGTTGGTTCGTGGAGCTTTTTTTTTTTTTAAATGTTTATGAACTACGAGATCGGGAGTCTGACAGTGGCACGATCTGAAAAGCATTTCTCTGTTTTACTCTGAGTGAGTTGGCAGTTAATGTATTTCTCGTGTTCACGCGATGCTGTTCCATGTTGTTATCATCATCACGGTGTAAACAGATACAGTTATCGGACCATCATACTGCCTGCTTAAAGGCCGGCGCACACCAGCCGATTTTTCACGCGATTTGATTGGCCCGATAAAAATCTGCCGATATCGGGTAGGTGCATGTGCGCGTTCATTTGTAGACGATTTTACTTACGATTATTTTTATCGGGTGATCGTTCCAAATCAAACATGTTTGATTTGGAACGATCACCCGATAAAAATAAAATCGTCTACAAATGCGCACATGCACCTACCCGATATCGGCAGATTTTTATCGGGCCAATCAAATCGCGTGAAAAATCGGCTGGTGTGCGCCGGCCTTTAAGCAGGCAGTATGATGGTCCGATAACTGTATCTGTTTACACCGTGATGATGATAACAACATGGAACAGCATCGCGTGAACACGAGAAATACATTAACTGCCAACTCACTCAGAGTAAAACAGAGAAATGCTTTTCAGATCGTGCCACTGTCAGACTCCCGATCTCGTAGTTCATAAACATTTAAAAAAAAAAAAAGCTCCACGAACCAACTAAATGTCAAGGTAGTCGTATGAGATCTCTGACACAATCTCAATAGTTTTGCTAAAAGTAGCAGCCACGTGGCCGGGCCACTAAAGTAAAAATAGTACGAGGCTATATCTTAAATATTAGGGGTCAAGTTTATCGCAATAAGCGCCAAGGTTTGGGATTCGTGTTCTTGAAAACTGCCACTAAAATGGTGCCCTGTTACGCATCATGAGCATGATGATTCAGAGCAAATATTTTGAAGAAAGAACGGGAAGTATTTTTCTAACAGATCCTGGCAAATCGTTGGATATGCACCATAATTTACCTGATTCCTCTAAAACTGTTCAACCCTTCAAAACTGCACTGAAAGTCGTACAAGTATAATGACACAACCGCACAACCTAACATATGAATGAATGCTCACGTTAAGGCACAGTAGGAAGAATGAAAGAATCTAACAATGATAAAATTGTAATGGACTGCATGTAGAGGATTCCACCTTAGGCCAAAACAATATATAGGTGTGGTTATACGGTTTCCCGACCGACCCTATATATTCCCAGCGACCCTAATAATTTAATTGTCAATTTTCTTTAAAGTCAAAAAAAAAATATAAA
>NW_014582772.1:6944-7223 GCF_000485595.1 Priapulus caudatus
CACACCGCAACCAGCTTTACTGCTGTCATTGTGAATCCTAACCAAGGTTTGCAACCAACAATAAACTATAAACGGTAAAAACAGTAAATGGTAATTACCGTTAAACGGTAATAACCGTAAACGGTAATAACTGTTAAACGGTAATAACCGTTTACTGTATATCACACTATAGTATAAGTAAATAAGAGTTATGATATATTAATAATATAAGAGTTATAAATAACTCTAAACTTTAATCGAACATTGCACTTGTCTGTTTATACGCTAGATGTAAAGTTC
>NW_014582773.1:6864-7222 GCF_000485595.1 Priapulus caudatus
GCGCGTGTGTGTGTGTGTGCGTGCGTGTGTGCGTGCATGCGTGTGTGCGTGTGCGCGCGTGTGTGTGTGTGTGCGTGCGTGTGTGCGTGCATGCGTGTGTGCGTGCATGCGCGCGCGTGTGTGTGTGTGCGTGCGTGCGTGGGTGTGTGCGTGCGTGCGTGTGTGTGCTCAGAGCAGACACGGTGTCACCGTCGCTCCAATCTGTCCCATCTCCATAACATAGCAAACAATGACGTGGCACTTTCGTTCGTCTGCTGGCGATCAATGACGTCATGCACGCACACACATACACATGCACGCACGCACGAGAGAGAGAGAGAGAGAGAGAGAGAGAGAGCGAGAGAGACAGAGTCGTTTC
>NW_014582774.1:0-1303 GCF_000485595.1 Priapulus caudatus
AAATGACGCATTAGTCATTTTACTCAAGATCAAACGTGTTTGATAATTTTTGACTCATGCGTCATTTTACGCAACGTGTGCGCGCGCGCTGAGTAAATATACTCAACACTGGTACTCACAGCGCATGCGTTTAAATCATTGTGCGCCCTGTATTGGCTGCGCACAGTCACGTGATCTGCATTACCACTTATTCCTTGAGTAATTTTACTCACGTATGCAGCGAACGCTGAAAATATTACGCGTGAGTATCTTGACTCATGCATCATTTTACTTGAGTAAAATTACTGACGTGTGCGCCGGGCATTAGGTTAGAAATAAAACGAAATGCCAAAAACATTTGCTTTGATCCACCCATATATATATTATATATATATATGTATACATAAACACACATGCCGTAGTTTATAGATATAATAGTAGCCACATGCGTGCCTATCACGAGAGCAGCTCAGTGTTGTTGATTCATATCTTACACTATCAGAGCGTTATTAATGTGATTCATATCTTACACTGTCAGAGCGTTATTAATGTTTATGTTTGATGTGTGTTCTAGCATAGGCGTTATTACGAATGTGCTGCTTGTCACCGTATATCAACAGTCATGGGGTTATTCGTTGGGCAGTAGTTGCGGCCACTTTCTACGTTTTCTCTCTTCTACGTCCGTACTTCCACATTCAGCTTTTCATGTTTCTCCCCCAATTTCCTATCTCCTCCATCTTCTTCCTCTACTCTACTCACACCAGCTTATTAAACATGCCTCCTCTAGTTTCTCTATCTTCCTCCTCCTCCTCTGTTATGTCCCTCTATTTTACTTCACGATTCTTTATTTGCCCAAGTTTTTCCACGTATCTATACGCGATTCTCTTTCTCTTACTGTTCCTCTTCGTCCAGTTGGTCTTATATTTTAATAACAGATGGCGGCACCGCTGTTCTGGTAAAACTAGATGGGACTCGTTGTTGGAATAATAGAGAATTATATTAACATTTATCACATTTCCTGCTCGCGATAGCACGCAATCTCTATTATCTATCGTCTATGTGCGTGTTAGGGCTCGCGCGCGCATTATATACTATATACATAACATATATATTATTGTACCAGCAGGATACCCGGCGTTGCCTGGGAAATAAAGCGCTCAGTTGGTGACCACTTGGTTGAAAGAAAAATACCCAAATAATATCTATCTATCTATCTATCGATCTATCTGACTATCTAGCTATCTATCTATCTATCTATCTATCTATCTATCTATCTATCTATCTATCTATCTATCTATCTATCTATCTATCTATCTATCTATCT
>NW_014582774.1:4977-5301 GCF_000485595.1 Priapulus caudatus
GTCCGCTGTCATCCACCACGCCTCTTCCCCATCATCGTCTGCTGTCATCCACCACGCCTCTTCCCCATCATCGTCTGCCAGCACGAGCTGTCATCCACCACGCCTCTTCCCCATCATCGTCTGCTGTCATCCACCACGCCTCTTCCCCATCATCGTCTGCCAGCACGAGCTGTCATCACGACCTCATCGAAACGTTTCTGTATTTACTTTTAGGTTTTATCAGAGGACTAGTATCGAATGAGGGCGTGTGTGACATGTAGGTAAATGTATATATATACATTATTATATATATATATAATGCCCGGCGCACACGTGAGTAATTTT
>NW_014582774.1:6901-7218 GCF_000485595.1 Priapulus caudatus
ATGTGAATTTTTCTGGGGAGGGGTCCGTAGCTTTCACAAGATTCTCAAAGGGGTTCCTGACTCAAAAAAGGTTAAGAACCACTGCCATAGGCCGACACGTATATGTAGTAGATCTATATGAGACAGGCAGTCACGCATGCGGTGAGTACCGATAGTAAACAATAATAAACAGCGATAAACAACATTCTGCTCGTAAATAGTATTGATGTTTGACCAATAAGAAGCTGAACAGCGATGATTGTTTCTCTGTTGCAGTCTCCATGCAGCTATAATTTACGCCGAAGATCAACTATAGATGGCAGCAGCAGCGGTAAGGC
>NW_014582775.1:0-5240 GCF_000485595.1 Priapulus caudatus
CAGAGGAGAACTTATAATAACGCCTGCTACCACCTTTGTAGTCTGCAATGTTCATCTCGTGTTAAACAATGCTATCATGTGTAATGAAGCGAATTCCGCCACTTTCACTTATGCAAATTCACACAGGCAGATTCTGAGACAGAACTGGCCTCTGGTTGACAAATTACTCTTGCGAGGCTATTAACGCCAAGGCAGCGCACCAAAGTAGAACAGTAATCTCGCCCCCTCCCTCTCGAAAGTTAAAGAAAGTGGACGGTCTGACCAACGCGTGACATACTTAGACCACGTGGTATAGCCAGGTTAATTAGAGTGAAAGTAGAATAAAACGGGACGTTTTAGAACAGAAAGACAGAGTCGACTACGCTAGGATGTGAGTATAGTTTTGGTTTTGCATTGACTTGTTTGCTTGCTGTGTACTTATGTGTAAACTACTTTGATACAGTGTAAACTGCCTTGATACGGTTTACATTACGGTAGTGTGTATTGTGCTGTGTATATCGTTTAGTTAAGGACCATGTACGCGACATGCCCCATAGAGGGATTATAATAATTGTGTATTACTCTGTAGAGTATTAATAGAACTAGTTGGTGTACGTTTACATCTTGTTTCTGTCATACGTTATCGATGTTCTCGCTATTAAGTAGCTCGTTATCTAGTGGTAATTTCTTACACGCGCCAAAAGTACAAACCTGTACACTATACGACACAGTCATTACACTGGTGCCGTGACCAGGATATACCACGTGATCTAACTATGTCACGCGTTGGTCAGACCGTCCACTTTCTTTAACTTTCGAGAGGGAGGGGGCGAGATTACTGTTCTACTTTAGTGCGCTGCCTTGGCGTTAATAGTCCCGCAAGAGTGATTTGTCAACCAGAGGCCAGTTCTGTCACATAATCTGCCTGTGTGAATTTGCATAAGTGAAAGTGGCGGAATTCACTTCATTACACATGTTGGCAATTCTCGTGGGCCTCGCTGACCCATCTCTATAAATTTCAGGTCATGGTCTCAGTTAAAGGAGATTTAGTTTAGCAGACAAGCCTCAAAAAGCATAGTCTGTTAAATAAGGACTGACAGTAAGAACAAGGATGTTGTAATTACAGATCTGGTTGATTGCACGTGTGTGTGCGTGCAAGCGTGCATGCATGAGTAAAACGGAGAACGAGAATGAGAGGAAGAGAGAGAGAGAGATCAGGGAAGAAGCACTGTACCTGTTTGGTTAGAAGAGTCTGCACTGACGAGAGGTCCTTGCCAAAGTCCTCAGATCGAACATGCACCTCCTTCTCCGCTGCAAGGCAATCAAGATTACACATTGTAGAATAGCACTGAGAGCACTCTGCCATCGTAAGCACGTTGTTAAACCTTCACAAGCACAGCCTTCTGCAATGCGCCATGATGAGAACGATGCTGCTAATTCTATGAGCATGCCAACCTCGTTGACTAACATGCGATGACTGTACAAAATTTGCTAATCTAATTAAATAATGTGTAACTAATTATTTACAATTATCATTAAAAACAACATTAATGAATAATTGAATTTAAATATTATGATAGACGAATTTAATTAATTACATGCAATAATAACAAATTTAATTATTATTAACGCAATCTCCATCAACTAATTAAACAATGCGTGCGCCGGCGCGGCCGCCTCACCGATCCAGCTCTCAACGACGTCAGCCTTCCAGATGAACTGCAGGAAGGCGGAGTTGTCGATGAGCTTGCTCTTGCGTCGGTTCGACAGCTGCTCGAGATTGTCAAGCTTCGCCTGCAGGTTGTCGATGCGCTGACGGATGCTGTCAGAGTGATGGTTCTCCTGCAAGCCGTGCAAATATTAATGACATTAATTAACTTATTATTAATTAACAAACACAATAATGTAGTGATAAGTGAGTGATGGTTCTCCTGCGAGCCGTAAAAATATTAATGACATTAACAAACGTAATAACAGTGATAAGTGATGGTTGTCCTTACGTAATGCAATATTACTTAGCATTATTTACATAATTAGAGTAATAAGTGATGGTTCTTTTGCGAGCGATGCAGCATAATTGACTTTAATTATTTTTAACATTATTATTTATTAGCAAACATAATAAGAACAATAAGTGACCCGAGTATATGAGTATTGTACGTACAAATTTCAAGTGAAATTAGAATGACATGTCGCTTTCCAAAGCGAACAGCAGGCCACCTACGTCGGCCCACGGGCCTGGGTCGGGTGAGGGCAAACAAAGATTTTTTTAATTGTGGCCCCAGGTGATGGGGTTAACAGTCGCGTGCGTGCGTGCGTGCGGTCGTGATGCGGACCGTGGTTCATCAGCACACTCACCTCTTCAATGAGGTTCTCGCCCGACGTCTTGATGTCGTTGCAGCGGTCGCGGTGAACAGCGAAGTTGGTCTCGAAGCCCTCGTGCTTCTTCAGCAGACCCTAACACGTGCGGCGCAAACTCACGGTGTTAATACCCCCAGGCGCACACGCAACAGCATTCGCGAAGCAACGATCATCGAGAGTTCGTGGAAACCATTAAAAAACGATTTCGGTAGTGAACGGTGACCCACAAATTTGGGCCATGCAAGTACAAATTTAACTGAAATATGCGTACAACATAGTGCAATAATTTTTTGAAGCCACAGACAGGGGAGGCGCATTGGTGTAGCAACGCAATTGTAAATCGTATAGGAGCAATTGTCGTGTAGAATCGCAGAATTTTGTTCTTTACAATACCTAAATACACCTTGGCACACCTGGTTATCATATATGAGCAATGAAACGTTATCGCCACCATAGCAAATTCGAATTATAAAACAATGGTAGTTATAACATAAATTACAGTAATTACGATAAACGCCTCCGACTGGTTTATGATAATCACTTCGCTAACTGGACTATGCAAACGGCAGCGTCCAATGACATAGCTTATCATCCCGTGCATGAGATCGGTAGTACTATTTCGAGAGTTACCCACTAACTGAACGCATTTCGGGAAATGGCCCGCCTCAGAAATCATATCCTTCATCACAACCACATCAGAGTTAGATGTCCGCCCTGTTTTTAGTCATCATCGGGCGATTCCGCTGCGACCCCCTCCCCCAACGGTTCCACGTGGGGAAGCGCGCAGTATTGTTCTACACCGCACCCTTTGCGCATTTTTTTGCGGCACGCTGCCTGCGTTTCGACCCCCACCTGCACCAGCCGGCCATCCGTGTCTCCGTATCTTCGGACGGACCAATCAGCTGAGACCTTCTCCCCGGCGATCCGAGGCCTCCTCCCCTCCCACGTTGGCCACCCAAACTGCTTGGTAGGTGAGTGACCGTCCCGCTTCTGGCCCCTGCAGAGCACAGACGCACACTGAAAGTTAAATCCTCAGAGACGCGCTGCATTCTTTCACATACCGGCGCGCCTGATACGCCAGTGCACGCGGGCATTCCTCGTACCTATTAAACGATTCTCTACACCGCTGACAGACAGAACTGGGAACTTTCTCCCGTTTGCGGACCTAGTTGCCACAGCACGTGAAAGGGGGTAGTAAATGCTCCGGTCGCGGAAACGCCGATACGTTACCCGGGACCCCCTCCTTTGCGGTGTGAAGGTCGTACCTATGTGAGGGACTGCTGCGCGCTGTGACCAGCTGGTCCCGCCGAGCTGGCCGCGCGGTTTTCTGAATCTCCTCGGTGCCCAGTGTCGATTCATCCATCAAGCATGCGCCGCGTCCTTGCACGCCTGCCAACACACACGGCAGCCGACAATCAGAGCAGCTGGCACCCACACCTACGTCGCCCCCGCCCACATCGTCTACTCTGTACATCGCCTCGCCTCTACCCGGCCAACCAAAAATATGGTCTACTCATTCTGCTCACGATGTCTCTCGTTAATCAAAACCTACGATGACTCGCGACCAAAGACCTAGAATAAATTGCGCACACGCAAAGGTTCTTAGCTCGACTCCGTTTGGTGCGCCGCCTGAGTAATTTGGCCACCTCCTGGGTGTTTCTCGGCCTGGGTTACCTGGATAACCCGGCCGGTCGGTCGACAGCCGTAGCCTGGATGGCGGCTCGTGCTGACCAGCTCCGCCTCCGAGGCGCTTGTGCTTTCTCTTGGCGCAAGGTTCTGCCACGCTGCTGAGGTCGCGGCCGCGTAGTCGGGGGCCGAGCTGACGAGCACCGCTCTCTCCGGCGGACTGTCCACGCTCCTCGTCGTCGGAGCGTCGCGGGCAATGGCACTGTTGCAGCGTCCGTGCGGCCTCGTTCAGGCCGGCCGGGTCGCGCCGCCCGTCGCCATGCCACAGCGCCGCGCGGATGTGCCTCGAAGCCGCCGTGTGGTGATCGAGTTCTTCGCGCTCCGAGGCATCGGGCGTCGCGGCCGTCCAAACATGCTCCGCTGTCGCGGAGCTCGAGTCTGGCCTCGCTTGTTCATCTCGTATGTGCGGTCCTCTGCCAACACCGGCGCAACGCACGACCCAGTCCGTATATCTAATATAGGCACTAATTGCAGCGCACATAACAGACACAGCCAACCGGCATCGTGACGTACATGCTCTATACTGTCTTTGCTCATCACTAGCACTATTGCACCACATTACAACCACACGACAGGACGTATGTCTACTGCTGCTCATATAGAACTATTGCAGCCCACCCGGACTGTATGTTCTCTGCTGCTCATTCAACACTATGCACCACATATCAAACACACACACGGGGAGTATGTCTACTGCTGCTCATTACACTATTGCACACATAATCAACACCACAGCACGACGTATTCTACTGCCTCTCATCACTAGAACTATTGCACACCANCACACACACACACACACACACACACACACACACACACACACACACACACACACACACGCACGCACGCGCGCGCGCGGCGGTCGAGGTCACACATCTCAGTCATAATAGAAGCGCGGGTACATACACGCAGAAGACGACCGTTAATTAAGCCAATTTCTACTCTATATACGTCTTCGACGAACTCTCTGCTTTAGAAGTGTCGTTAGCGGAACGTCGCAGCAAGCGTGCGTAGAGAGCCAGTTATTGATTAATGATTGATATTATTGGCAATTACGAGAGCTATATGATTGATGGAAGCATTGTAGCGTGACAACTGCTGCTGTTCGATACTAAATCACACTATTGTTCTATTGTTCTATTGTTCTACTTTCCGCCTAATAAACGGAGCACAGCCGAACTGCGGCGGTACTCTATCGCACATCATGTTACTCG
>NW_014582775.1:6741-7215 GCF_000485595.1 Priapulus caudatus
GAGAGAGAGAGAGATGAAGGGAGGGACCGTGTGGGTAGACATCACCTACATGCGGGTATAACAGTAAATTTCAGCGCCAACTCTTCTAACTAACCACCTTTTAAACACGACCGCGAGAGGCGGCAGACCAACGAAACGGAAAACTAATGTGGCATTATCATCAGCGCGACATAACAGGGCGTCGTTACACACGTCGAAAGCGAAACTTATCCGTCTCTCAAACACTAATCTCTGTGAATTACCCTTCCTGTAATTTTGAGCGTTTATTGCAGGCGCTGTGATGGCAATGACCGCTCCTAATGTGGAGGGTTTTCTACACGAACTTGTAATATTCATTATACCAAACGTGTAAAAATATAGACTATATATATATTATAATATATATATATATATAGAGAGAGAGAGAGAGAGAGAGAGAAGAAGAGAGAGAGAGAGAGAAGAGAGAGAGAGAGAGAGAGAGAGAGAGAGAGAGAG
>NW_014582776.1:2108-2341 GCF_000485595.1 Priapulus caudatus
CTCTCTCTCTCTCTGTCTGTCTCTCTCTCACCACGCTCTTATACTCTCTGTCTTGTTTCTCTCCCCCTCTCCTTCTTTCTCTCTCTCTCTCTCTCTCTCTCTCTCTCTCTCTCTCTCTCTCTCTCTCTCTCTCTCTCTCTCTCTCTCTCTCTCTCTCTCTCTCTCTCTCTCTCTCTCTCTCTCTCTCTCTCTCTCTCTCTCTCTCTCTCTCTCTCTCTCTCTCTCTCTCTCTC
>NW_014582776.1:6936-7212 GCF_000485595.1 Priapulus caudatus
TGTCTGTCTGTCTGTCTGTCTGTTACATACATACATACATACATACAGACAGACACTGTCTGTCACGGACGGACGGGCGGACGGACGGACGAACCCATCAGCCTGTATGTCGGTAGGTCTGCATGTCTCCCTCCATGTCTCTATCCTTTTATTTAACACTCTATTTCTCTGTCTTTCTTTCTCTGTCTCGCTGTCTCGCTGTCTCTCTCTCTCTCTCTCTCTCTCTCTCTCCTCTCTCCTTTCGCGTGCTCTCTCTCTCTCTGTCTGTCTCTCTCT
>NW_014582777.1:0-516 GCF_000485595.1 Priapulus caudatus
GTGTGTGTGTGTATGCGTGCGTGCGTGCGTGTGTGTGTGTGTGTGCGCGCGCGTGTGCGTGTGCGCGTGCGTGTGTGCGCGTGCGTGCATGAGTGCGTGCGTGTGTATGTGTGTATATATATATATATACATACATAGTGAGATTCATATCTACTCGTGTATCGAAACGCAGGCAGCAGAAGTTAAACGTCAACTGCTGGGTGTACCTGTGTTCGCGGCGGCGGCGGTAGCGGCAGCGGCGGCGGGGTGTACGGGAAGTGAGCTCGTTTATAAGCGGAGACGGTGGTTATCTCGTAATAGCTTTCCGCGTATGGATGCGTAAACAGCAACAACAAAGCCACCGCACCGCACTGCACAGCGGCGGCGGCCACGGCGGCGGCGGCGTTCTACCGTCCCCGTCAACCACCACCACCGCCGCCGACGCCGCCGTCACCGTCATTTGCATAATTCTCGTTAGCTTCACACATGAATTATACATGTAGCGGATTTCCGCGCATAATATATATATATATATAT
>NW_014582777.1:4811-5742 GCF_000485595.1 Priapulus caudatus
ACATACATACATACATACATACATACATACATACATACATACATACATACATACATACATACATACATACATGCATACGCCGTGTGTTTGTGTAAATATAGATTGGAAATGCTAGATTGCCGTTTGTATGAGTGTGACTTACGACCGCCACGTTGTGTATACGCGCGAATACCACGGGCTAAGACGATGCTCGTCCGATGATAAAAACTATATAGTTTAAATAAATTAAATTCGTTTTACAATTAATATTTGTCTTTGCGATTATTTCCCCCGTTCGTCTGTTTCATACACGTTTCGCGCACAATATGATAATCGGCTTCGAGAATTTAAACGCGGGTTAATTCGCGAATATGAAATGCGTATTTCGTTTTTATGCACCGCTAAGATGTGTGTAACTCGCTGAAATCACATGTACAAATACAAGCACGCAAAGATTTCGCAAATGCCAACACACAAAAAAACGACAAGTGTATAAATCGGTGAGTTAAACACGCTGTTCATTTCACCTTATTGAGCGCAATTAACTATCGCTAATCTTTGCTTAAGAGCAGATTTTCTAGCGCGTGCTAATGAGTGCACGGTGACCGAAAATTGATTGAGCACGTAAACGCATTCTCGAAACGCGCGTGTGATATATACGCGAACACGTTTTTTTTTCGCTCATTCTGCGTCAAAAAGTGTCCTTTGTGTGCAGACAGCAGCAGTTGAATAGCCATTGTGCCCGTTCGAGTAAGGACACAATAAAGCATTGAGATGTAGCGGTGCAATTCAACAATAAGATGCCACTCACATAACAAAGCCGAAAGGTAGGTGAGACCTATTTCTTGGAAATGCGCCTTCGTTGCGTCTAGTATGTGTGCGTTGCGCATGTGATACAGCATAACATAAACGTATTTTAGGAAAATGGCAGGTAGATATGTCCATGTCGAAT
>NW_014582777.1:6869-7209 GCF_000485595.1 Priapulus caudatus
GAAAAAGAAAAAAAAGAGAAATAGATAGAGAGATACTCCCCCCCCCCCCCTGTACGGGTTCAGAGCGAGCCGCTGGCCTATACAGCCGGACCGTATGTGTACGGACTTCAATGTCAAAGCCGTAGGTGACATGTGGTCATTACGCTCTCACTGTTCCGTCTTCAGCGACACTACCGTGTTCATCAAAGCTAACGTCGGCATTTCTTCTACAGGAGAGACAGCTGCGGCAAGCATGCGTGCGTGCGTGCGTAGATGTGTGCGCGTGCGTCGTGCGTAGGCGTGTGACTCTCTCTCTCTCTCTCTCTCTCTCTCTCTCTCTCTCTCTCTCTCTCTCTCTCTC
>NW_014582778.1:0-7207 GCF_000485595.1 Priapulus caudatus
CAATTAACTGGCAATGTGGCAAAGCTCAGGGTCAATGTCCAGAACTCGTTCATATTGGAGAGAAACAGAGACAGTAATTTTAAACAAAATAGGCCAGACGGGTTTATGGACCATTCCCAAAAGGTTCTTAACAATGACTTGAGGCAAGCAGGGGGATCATTGGACAACAAGATTACGGACTTAAATGCATTTATGCACGGGTCATTGCGTCTGTTATCCAGTTCCGCGGGATATTGAATCAACATGTTCTCTCCATGAACGTTGCACCAGTGCCAACATCGATGTTTACCACTGATGGGATGAGATTGCCACAAACAAGTCACAGCTAAAGAAGAGTCTCCAAGTTAGAAAGTATCAGTTAGAAAAACAGCATGACTGATGTGATGGTGATAGACGGTTCGCTTTTCCTTTGCGGTGATTTGCCCGGCCCGAGGCTGTTACAGTTGAGGATTATGTTTCAAAATGTGAAGAACGTATTCAAAGACTCTTGAAGGATTATGAGGTTACCTAATTCGACCATTACAGAGATTAGCATAAGAAATCTTGTGGCAGCGGGAGGAAGAGAGGCCGGCGCCAGTTAGAGTCGTCCAGCTCAAGCTTAAGACAACCCTTCCCAGCCCAGAAAGTGGACCTGACTGTCACTGGAAAACAAGAAAAAGAAACAGATCATCCAATTCATCTTGATGAACTGTCTCAGGACATGCAGGCATCTTCCACAAAACCAGCACTGGCATACACACAACTAGTTATCATAGCGAAAGCAACACTCCACTTTGAAATTCAAAATGGGATCAGAAGACGTCATGACTCACAACGACCCATGAGGAAGCGGACAAATATTGCTAACAGGTATTGCGGTTGCAGTAGAGAAGGGAAATCCAACATTGTCGATGACACAGATGTGCTTTGTCCTATACGTCGTACTATTATGTGATCGAAGCTGACCTCAAAGTCCCAGTCATTCATGGAATCACCATTGAAAGGTTAGACCGGTAATTGACATTGGTGAGACAGAAAAAACACCAGATGATCGCTCAAATCTCCTTCAAGCTCACACCCTTGTCAAGTTTGCGACACGGTTGCCCAGGACTTCGGAATTGGTAAAGGCAACTTATATCAGAGTCCTTAGGGGCTGGCCACACCTTGGCTGGCAGTTGGTGACGTAACTGGCTGAACTTGTCTACAACCAAGCCACAACATTCGTATCAGCTGCTATGGCAAGAAAAAAGTGCGTGGACCAGGTCACAGGTTCGATTCAGCTTTGGGCTGCTAAAAAAATGGCAAGGGCAGTCTCACCTCGTCTCCCAAACTATGTCACTGCCACCTCGACGACGCATTCTTAAGGAATGTAAAACTGGTGACGCTACCAAAAACGCCATTTCTTTGGCGCATCACTCAGGAAAACCAATCCCCCTGTTGGAACCCAGAGCGAATTTGGATGGAATGAAGGAAAAGGACACAAAGACACTCACACCTGTCACGCTTCGCAGAAAATGCTTTTGTGCGCCCAGAATATATCCGTCGCTTGATGAAATGTGGTTGTCTGGGTGATCGCCACTGCCTCAAAGAAAGTGTTCATACAAAGATGTGTTCACTTACCCATGCACAATGTTTGTGCTTGCTTACAGCATTGGTTGCTTCGAGAGAGGCTGATGGTTAGAGTTGGGAACGAAAACACTTCTTACCAAAAATGGCACTTAGCCATATTCTTTATTTCGCGCTGAACAATAGTAAGATGAAGAGTGCCCAACATTGAATAGAGCAATGCCTAGTTTATGAAAATATCAAGATTAATAGAATCATTAAAAAAAAAACGAAATATAATGGAGCTACCTATGGCTGCGTTATGTTAAAATGATGCCAGTCAGTTCATCGAAACAACTGACTGCAGTAACTTTACTTGTATGACTTTGACCGTAAGTTGGCAAAATGCCACAATCTAAGACTAAAGCTCTGACGGTTCCCCATTGCAATATGAATGGTGGAAGCAATAGGTTCTCTAGATCAGACAGATCTTGATTACTGTAAGTTTATCAACTTTGGGTAATAAAAACAGCTATTTAGCACTCGACTTGTCTTGCTGTAATAGGTGGTCCATTAACATATTTGAACATGGGCGGTGGTGTAAAATGATAGCAGGGCATCTCCTTGAACAAATTTAGGTTAAAAGCACCATTATAGCCTGTTCTGTCCAACAAGGGGTGCTAAAAGCAATATTTTAAAGAATTTCGAGGAAAAAGCGTCAAACATTTACCCTTTGACCTCTAGTACTTATATTCACTATCATTAGAAAGAGCTTTTAAATACCAACATTTTTGATGCTCACATTGATCATTAGCTTTAAAAACAACAGATCTAGTAGACTTTGTTTTCCACACCCCTAATTTTTCCGGCCAATTTTTGATCGGGTTTTGTTAACGCTCTTAAGACACAAAAAGGGTTAAGATAGAAATGCTCAAGGTGACACGGAGTGTGGGTCAATCCACCTAGAAAATGAAGACCAACACCTATCTAACAAGAATCAGCAAGAAAACAAACTTAAACTCGCAGTGCAGGCCAGACAGCAGGGTATGACCCATGGTGGCTCCCGACGTATTAATTTATTTATTATAAGCAGCTTGCTGCTAAGGAAGCAAGAGGAATAACTTTGTAAGCACAACCTGCAGCAAGAGAAGATCATACAGAGTCGGAGACTATACAAGGACGAGAGGTGCCCTAATAACAATATAACAGGGAATCCAACAAAGGACAACTCTTAGATGCTCATTTTACCATCACTGCAAATTGGAGGGTCTGTTGACAGGAGTGTCAGTTAGTACAGCGAACGTTCGCATGCCGGCGGTGTAAATAAATCATATTTCGTTTTCTTGCATTTATGGTGTGTTTTGTATATTGGAATAGGTTATTGTAGCATTGCAATCAGCATAAAGAAAAAGTCATGTTTTTATGACTGCTTTTTTCGTATGCATTTAAGTTATTGTCGTGGCCTGCCAGAGCAGATGCAGCAGATGATATATGGATGGTACTGGTACACTTGCCAAGAAAAATGTAAAATGTATGAGTGACCGCGAGAGCAAACATAGGGTGCAATGGGTGGGAAAACTTTCAAAAATTTGTGTGTCTTCAGTGGAGCACATTTTAGGCTGCGGCGGCATTGAGCTGATACCATTAGGTTCCATCTTGGCGGCATGAGGCAAAAGGGTCATAAGATCATAACACAAGGAATGCTTTGAGCGTATAGTATTTGAAACTTAGCAGCATATCAGTGTGAAGAGTACTACCTCGCATCGACGGCGGTCAGAGTCAAAGGGGGTAAAGTCAGTAAAGTCAGGTTAAGCTTTGTGCAAGAGGATATCCACGGGTGTTTGTGCGGCTGCATGAGGAAGGTGAACGTTTTGCATTATAGGATATGAAATTATGTCCCATTTTTAATACCTATCAATGAAGATATTTCTACCAGATTGGTGCGGTTGATTCTCTGTGTGTGTGGGCGGTCAAAAAGTAAAAGTTCGAGCATCATGCTGTATAATTTTTATGCCTAAATGAACTCAATAACTCGAAGAATGCATTTGATAGTAACCAACAATGAAACTTTGCTTATACAGTACATAAATATTGCAAAGATATGATCAAGCTTTGCGAAGCCTTTAATAAGCGTCATAGTTCATAAAGTTGGGGAGTGGGGGCGTGTATTTATACAGTATGCAAAAGACCAAATGAAGCCAACTTGTTGATTTAATAGAGTCGTAGGAGTGGGTGGGGGGGGGGGTGGGGTGTGGTGGTGGGGGGTGTTGGGTGGGAGCGTTAGCGCAGTAGAATGAGTGCTATCTGGTCGAAGCAGAATAGATCTATGGTTTCTATGTTAGCGCGGGGGGAGGCATAATTTTCAACGTGCGTGCTGTTGTTTAATTTGTCTAATTTTTAAAAAAAAGATAGAGTTGCGAGGCGCCGGCGAGAAGATGAGATGCGGTTAGTGGCGTGTTTTTGGTGAAGAGGATTGTTTTTGCAGTGGTGGGTCTTTATGTATTTAATTAATTTCAAGTTGAATCTCTCGCGGTCCACCTGACCTTTCCAAATCAAGATCTGGGGTGCGGGACCAATTTGATATCAGAATAGATGACATGCTTCTTGAAAATTGTATAGGATTTAGGTAAGTTTAAAATCAGTGAATTCCAAAATAGGCATATGCTGGCAAAAGTATAAAATATATGAAAGGGGGAGCGACATTGTGGAACAGTTATTATACAGACATTTTCTAGTTTCAAATGAAACTTGGTGTGATGGTCAATGAATTCATGTTTTGCTATGGCTCAGAGTTGTTTGGATCATTCAGTTCATGGTAGAAATGTCTCCATGTGTCCCTAGAATTCAACTTAGAAGTTATAATTGATTGAACTATACATGCAGTATTTGTTTTTCTGTTTTATACAGAACATACAACTCCACCACCAAGCATACAGCAACATAACTGATGGTGAACTGGATGACCTTATCGAGACCTTCGGCTTGCTAACAGATCATTAGCGCTTATCGGGCTGGTCCATACAGCACTTCGAAATCAGGCATCTGTTACATATGAGAGAGTGCAGGGTCTCTCAATGCTAAGAGTTGAGGCTGTCAGGCGTGTGCACTGAGATGGGGCGAAGAACAATCCACAATCCATAGAAGATCATATAGCGTTGCTGCCCCAAATGCCTTGTGGCATATCGATGGAAACCACAAACTTATACGGTTAGTACATATTGGTAGTTTCACGATAATGGAAGGCCAAAACTGACGAATTTCGCAATTATTCCGTGGCGCAAAAATTGTTTAAGACCTGTTTGCTGACCTGTTTACTTTAATGTCTCGCACATCTTTTAAACCGTTTTTGCAAAAATTTGGCATAATGTATGGAACATTTTCTTTCCTTGATTGATGAATGCTGCGTCATTGTATACAATTTCTCATAATCCTTGTTTTTATGCCTCCGCCACGAAGTGGTGACGGAGGCATGATGTTTTTGGGTTTTCCGTCCGTCTGTAAATTTATCTTGTGCGCACGATATCAGACAAAAACGTTGCCCGCGTGTCAGTGAAACTTGGTACATATATTAATGACTATACGAAGGTGTGCTGATTAAATTTTGGGATCATGAGGTCAAAGGTCTTAGGCCAGGTTAAATTTGCCAACCTAAACTTTTTCTGCCAGCACTCAAGAATGGTTTGAGGTATAATAATGGAACTTAGCACATGTATGAATCTCAGTGTAAATAGTATTGACCTTACATATGGGGTCAAAAGGTCAAAGATTAAATGTCGGAATATCATTTTGTGCCATAACTTGAGACCGTTTTGAAGTATAGGAATGAAATTTGTCCCATTTATGATATGAATACCTATGTGAAGAGTATCTACCATGATTTAGGGGGCAAAAAGTCACAGGTCATGGGTCATGCCGTATGTTTAATGCTATATCAACAGTTTTTGTCATAATGCTTGGAAGTACCACAATGAAACTTTGCCCATACATGTAAGAATTTTTTTCTTTTTTTTAATTCATTCTATTTCAACAAATCTGAATGAAGATGATTTTCTGAAGGTCAATATTATTCATACTTTTTTGTTTTTCATGAAGATAGTTATAGAACGTTATAAACATGCAGATTTTTGTTTGTCTTTAATATTTACAGTTTGTGTGTGCAGAGCACCGCTTACCTAACACATTGAATAATGTTGCACCAAATGTGTGTTGTTCAATATTTGAATCATTAGATGGTACATGTTTGCACACTTTATTCCAGAAATATGCTTCATTTTCCAATTTGTGTATAGGTGCATAGTCTGTGCAGATGGCTTATGTTAGGTGGATGATATCATAAACTTGACAAATATGAATAATGAATTATTTATTTATTATAATGCAGCTGCTGCTGAAGGAAGCAGAGGATGAACTTTGTAAGGCACAACCTGCAGCAAGAGAAGCATCATACAGAGTCGAGACTATACAAGGGAGGAGAGGTGCCCCTAGATACAATATAACAGGAGATCAACTAAAGACACTCTTAGATGCTCATTTTACCATCACTGAAATTGGACGTCTGTTACAGGTGTCAGTTAGTACAATCGAACGTCGCATGGGGTAAATAAATCATATTTCGTTTTCTTCATTTATGGGCGTTTTTGTATATTTGGAATAGGTATGTACATTGCAATCAGCATTAAAAGAAAGTCATGGTTTTTATGACTGCTTTTTTGGGTATGCATTTAAGTTATTGTCTTGCCTTCAGAGCAGATGAGAGATATATATGGATGTCACTGGTACACTTGCCAAGAAAATGTAAATGTATGAGTGACGGAGAGCAACATAGTGCAATGGGAAAATTTAAAAAAAGCAGTGGAGCACATTTTTAGGCTGCGGGGGCATTGAGTGATACCATTGTCCATCTGGGGTCATGAGGTCAAAGGTCAAGATCATAACACAAGAATGCTTTGAGGTATACAATATTGAAACTTAGCACATATCAGTGTGAAGAGTATCTACCTCGCATACGGGGTCAGAGTCAAAGGTTAAAGGTCATAAGTCAGGTTAACTTTGTCTAAATATCATTTTTGTGCCATAGGAATGAACGTTTTGAGTTATAGGAATGAAATTTGTCCCATTTATTAATACCTATATGAAGAGTATCTACCATGATTTGGAGGTCAAAAGGTAAAAGTTCATGCATCATGCTGTATATTTTATGCTAAATGAACTCAATAACTCAATAATGCTTTGAAGTAACCACAATGAAACTTTGCTTATACATGTACATAAATATGAAGAATATGATAAGCTTTGGGAGGTTAAAGGTCATAGGTCATAAGTTATGCTTTATTTATACAGTATGCAAAAGACCAATGAAGGCCAACTTTTGATGAAAGATCAAGGATGCTTAGCCAGTAAATGAGTGTATCTGTCGAACAGATAGATCTATGTTTCTATGTTAGGCGGAGGCATAATTTTCAACTGCGTGCTTTTTTAATTTGTCTAGTCTTTTTTTTAAATAGATTTTCAGCCCCAAAATAATCGTTTTTTAGCGTTTTTAAAAAAAGTTTTTTTCATGTGTCTTTATGTATTAATAATTTTAAGTGATCTCTCGCGGTCCACCTGACCTTTCCAATCAAGATCTGGGGTGGGGAGTCCAATTTGATATCAGAATAGATGACATGCTCTTGAAAATTGTATT
>NW_014582779.1:0-297 GCF_000485595.1 Priapulus caudatus
GTGTATGTGTATCCGATAAACTCCGGAGCGCAAGTTTACAAAATTCGCGAGCGAAATGCGCGTCTCTGCCTCTGCCTTTCCGACTTCAAAGGCGACTGCAGAGAAGATTGAAATAACGAGATGTTAATGCTGACGAGGAAGATGCGGGTTGAAGCCTTGTTTTGCTCTCCCGACTCATCGCAATCAGCAACAGAGTGTGTGCGGTTAATAAATGTGTGTGTGTGTGTGTGTGTGTGTGTGTGTGTGTGTGTGTGTGTGTGTGTGTGTGTGTGTGTGTGTGTGTGTGTGTGTGTGTGT
>NW_014582779.1:4973-5441 GCF_000485595.1 Priapulus caudatus
TTCTGTCTCGTCTCTCGTCTGCTCTGCTCTCTTCATCTCTCGCTCCTTGTGTCTCCGGGGGAGAGCCGTAAATGTGGTGAACGAGGGGATGGTTTGCATAATGTATCGATGGATTTATGCGCTCGTACCGGAGCATGGCGTATATATATACAGCATAAGTAAACACACAGTCAGCAGTAAGTAAGAACGCACGTACGATATGTACGCTCAAATATATGATAGAGCAAGCTGATAGCATACACCACTCCAGTAGTGCATGCCCACACACGCACGCACGCACGCGCACGCACGCGCACGCACGCGTACACACACGCTAACACACACGCGCGCGCACGCAAACACACACACGCGCGCACGCACACACACACGAGCACGCACACACACACACACACACACACACTCATATGCACGCACACACGCACGCACACGCGTTTATGCGTGTGTGTGTGTGTGTGTGTGTGTGTGTGT
>NW_014582779.1:6813-7206 GCF_000485595.1 Priapulus caudatus
GCTACGTCCCCCGCTATGCATGCAGCTACGGCCCCCGCTATGCATCAGCTACGTCCCCCGCTATGCATGCAGCTAGGCCCCCGCTATGCAAGCAGCTAGTCCCCCGCCTACTGCATGCAGCTAGGCCCCCGCCTATGCATGCAGCTACGGCCCCCGCTATGCATGCAGCTACGGCCCCCGCTATGCAAGCAGCTACGTCCCCCGCTATGCATGCAGCTACGGCCCCCGCTATGCATGCAGCTACGTCCCCGCTATGCATGCAGCTACGGCCCCCGCTATGCAGCAGCTACGGCCCCCGCTATGCATGCAGCTACGGCCCCCGCTATGCATGCAGCTACGGCCCCCGCTATGCAATGCATGCAGCTACGGCCCCCGCTATGCATGCAGCTACGG
>NW_014582780.1:0-7203 GCF_000485595.1 Priapulus caudatus
GGGAAGAGCGCGATGGCAGAGTACGGAGACGAAAGCGATCCCGAAGAAGTGCGGAACATTCGGGACAGGATGTTCTAAGCTGTCAGGGCACAGGAAGATCGTAGAGAGAATCGAGGCCCGAAACCGAGCACAAACACACACACACACAAAAGAACGAGCGGCAGACACGCACAAAACCACGTTGAGAATCTCGAGCAAGGCAAGGAGAAATTCGTGCGAGAGAGAGCGAGATGGAATTGGAGCGGAGCGAAACAGAATAGGCAGCAATAGTGAATAGAGCGGAGAATCGCATGCAAAGGTGACAAATTATGGCGAAAGAACGCGAGAAACGCGACTTCATCGAACAGGAAGAGAGAGTCGCGTGTAAGAAGAACAAGAGTCCGCTCGGGTGAGGAGTAAACTGGGACTGACCGAATAGCCGAGACCGACGTTGAAGCCGCGAAACGAGAAGGGAACGAGTACGCTATGAAACGCGAACGCCGCCAGCAAAAAGCACATGGACACTAAGCCGTGGATCGGCAGGCAGGGAGACACCACTTCTCCGCGATCGCGAATTTCAAGCGAAAACACTTGACCGACTCATACGAGCGTTGGCCGAGAGCTTCGTAGGAGGAAAGAACTACTGAGTCCTCCTGACCGACGGAGCTTCAGCGAGGATTCTGTACCGAAAGTGTCCGAAAGCCGACTAGCGTACGATATGCAGGCGTACACGCTTGTGATGCTCGAAAGAGCTGAGTGGCATCAGAGGGATGGCAGGACCATTCAAGTGCTGAGAACCATCAAAAACAACTCGCCAGAATTACTTTGCCAAGGCTTTACGTGATACGCAAGCGCGGTGCCGCAAGCATAACTTCGCACGCCCAAAAAAGAGAAGACCCGAGAGCCTGCGTCACAACAACAAACGAGTGGACTCGTGGAAGAATCGCGATCGTTCTCGGGACCACTCACGACCACCCTGGACGCAACAACACTAATCTCGTCGTGAGAATCTTTAGCAAGTGGAACGGAAGCGTCGCCGGCCGACCATGCAGCACTACACACAGCGACTGCTTGTTACCCAAATTGAAACAGTGGTGTACCGCGCCGGCACACTCTAACATGACAAACTTCGAGTCTAACCTCGGCGGTGTGATTGTCTGGGCCGACAAACAGACCGCCATACACCTCACAGTGCCGATGAAAGTGGAGCGGCTTAATAGACAATACAAGACTTATACAGCGAAAGGTGGTGAATCGCCAACATGTACCGACTGGGACGTTCACAGTCACCCTCAACCATGCAGTATCGAACTACATTCAGGAAGCATAGGATGCATCCCGAACTGATGATGTCGGCCGAGAAAGTTGAATGCCAAGATACTAAGGAGGGCAACGCAAACGGTAGGCCGAGTAGGGAAGAGATGCCATGCGACAGAAAACAGTATACTACCGGCTAGTTTCCCACGGCCGTATCCGCCGAACAGGTATGTATGTAACCACCAGCCGACAGGAACTGGAAACGGACAGATCCCTATATGCGAAGCAAGCGCCAAGTTGAGATGATACAGGCGGTGGACGGTGGCGTGATCAGACCAGTCGAGTGGAAACGGAAGCATACAAGGACAACGACCCGCCTCGCGGAATACTACTGCAACCGCATAAACGCCGACATAAGGGTGGATATAATTCCGACATCAAGAGATGAGGAGAACCCGCATAAGGAGGCGGATATAAATCTAAAATCGAGAAAGAGGAGAGAAGAAACGCCACAGGGCGTTTAGAATACCCAGAACATGAGAAAAAGAGGAGAATCTGCCGAGGGACGCAAAAGAAATGCCTACCAAGGGCAAGCGAAAAATGAGAACAGTGGAACCGCCGAGGACCACGAAGTGCTTATCTGCACAAGAAAGAGCACTGAGCACCGTCGAAAGAAATACCTGAAAATGACAAGTACCAAAGCAGATTCGACCGTTGGATACACTGTACTGCGTATGAGTTGAAAACGCACGAGCGGGAGAGACGATAAAAACTGATATGCCGCCTGTCGGAAGCAGCGAACGGTCGACCGCGGACGATGGAAACGGCGAAGTAGAAGTCGCCGAAGAGAACAGGGAGAGAACAAGCCGAGAGTAGGATGCCTAATCACACCTCTCGCCCTACCGGAAGAATCAAAGTAAACAAGAAGGGGATCATCCCGATGTCGCCGGGAAAGAACCTACCCGCACACCGAAGATCGACCTCCACAGTACTTCGCTCCACTACAGTGGGTACTAAGCAACTATGGGCACGCTACTCTAACGTGAAGGTCACCAAATAAGACGGAGAGAGAGAGAGAGACGCCGAACGAGGCGTGATAAGAAAATATGGAGAACCTTATAGGGGAGTAGCAGCAGAAGAAAAACTGGCTGAACGCCTATAGGTGCACCTAGCGAACTTTATAGGGATGCCCAGCGTAAGGAAAGGCTGTCTTGGAGATACAATAAGAGCGAAGACCGAGAGACGAGAGTGGCGTAGAGTACACGTCGGGAGGAAAGCGGGACGAACTGGGTTTCGCCGCTGAGCCTAGGCGGGTTATAAATTTGGTAAGTTGCTTGCGAGAGAACATAAATCGACCTGGGAGTTTCGTGGCGAACGCACAGCTGGCAAGAGGATGAGATCTGACGAAGGGGAAAGAGATGCGTATGAGAGCGACTACTGACGCGCAAACACCTGGCTAATCAGACACTAAGGAGAAGCGAGAGAGAAGAAACCAACAATGCTCACAACGTCGAAACAGTGATTACAACCCACGTCAAGCCTGTAGAACGCGTACATTCTGCCGGAGAGAGCCACTTTACGTGCGAAGGTGAAGCGCTACATACAAAAGAGTATGTAAATAGGCGTCCGAGAGGAAAGAAGCAAAAAGCGACGGAGGAAGTACTTGACAAGAAACAGCACGAGGAAGTTAAGCCGCTGTGACACCGAGGGATCAGGGAAGGACAAGCGAAAGGCGTGATGCCCACCTAAGGTACCGACCGCCGTCCGGCGGAAGCTAGAATGCGAGCGATAAAGGACACGCCAAAGTAGGAAACGTGCAACGGTACCCATGCCGACCGCCGCCGTAGGAAGACAGCGGGCCGTTGAGGATCAGACTAACTCAAGAACTGATAGCACGAACGGAGGTGTGCTTTTCGCTTACACTTTCGACGTATAAAACACAGTCCCCATCTCGACAGCTGAAAACCTGATGACTCACCCAAAACTGTTACGCTATAATAAAGATAAAAATCAGAGAGCAGAGCATGGAGCCCAGACTGAATAATCGCTACCTATCTTTACCATCGCGAACCAAAGGAGGAACGTAGGAGAAGAGAGGAAAACCCGCATTCGACTGCGTACGGTAAGTATACGGTGCGAATAGCAGTACATTTCTTGTGTAGCGCTACCGTGATCTAAAAGTAAATACATGGGCCGAATAGACAGCGAGCGATGTAAGCGCAGCTACGAGGGCGAAGGAAAACCCTCTACCAGGGCAACGTCAAATGAGAGAGAGAAACGTACAGTGGTCCGTGACAGAATGCTTCGAAAAGGAGGCGAGCAATAAAGAAGGCAGATGAAAGCGGAGGATCTGTCAGCCAACCGTGTGACACCCCCCCCCGATCTGTTGGAGAAGGCAGCTGCAGCCCAGCAGTAGTAACGGAAAAGAGACCATCGGCCAGCCGCCAGGAGCATCATGGCAACTGCGGTCAATGCGGGGTAGACACAAGACGTAGAATAGCCAGCGGTTGCTGCAGGAGTCATCGACTGCGGGCACCCTAAACGCTGCTCCCCGATGGCAACGTAAAGTCGGAGGTCCGACGGGTACTACGATATACGATTGGACCATGGAGTGCAACGCAACGCAGACAGAAAACCCTGGACAGCACAATCGCGACAGAGCAAGGAAAAACTAGAGCCGGGAGAGATGCCACACCTCGCGCGGAATCTCCGAGACTCCCCGAATGAAGTTGTCTCCTATCTTTGGGGCGGGCTGATTTTACGGCTCGGTGGAACAGTGGATCCAAATTCGAGCGCCGCAGAACAGCTTGCGGCGCTCTCGGTGCCTGCGGCGGATGCCCTGGAAGGATACGAGAGTGCCAGCAGGAGTGCCGTACGAAGAAGAACTCCGGAGAGGTATGGGACGGTGCGTAGAAGAAAGACCAGGCTATCTTCGCGCCGCGGTCGCTCCAGGAAAGACGCTAGAGTACAAGACAGCTCAAAAACGGCCGGTCGGCCAATTCCGTGGCGGCAGCAGATAACGCTAAATCGATGGGTCAAGGTACTGTGAGAAATGCCCACAGAGGCCACCGTGGAGCTGACAAAGATGTACAACTATCGAAGCGCGCAGTAAAAAAAAATGTTCCAGCGACTATGACATGCGGTGGTGCGCGGCGCGAACTTTTTTCCCAACGGTAATAACAATCGGAAAAATTAGCGCCTCTTACTTGCGAATTTGGAAGATACAAGTTAGCCTCCATGACTTGAGCCAAATCCTAACCTGTATGATACAGGCGTTTCCGGTCCGCTCACTACCTGAGAGAGTAATAACGACAATCATCCAACAGCGAGCAGCGCTTTGCCCTGATCGTCATTTTCATTATAATGAATTTTAACGCAATTAGTTAGCGTCTTCTGCAAACCATTAACTAATTGTTTCATTCATAGGTATTCGCCTGGCGAAGCTTTTGCCGTATTTCTCTGTATTCTGATTGTGCCGCAATCAACCCCGCATAACACCGCGATGATAACGAGGCTTGGCGAACCGCAGGGCTGAGCCGCGTACAGGGGTTATGTAGTGAAGGCGAACATACCGCGTATCATACAGGTACCAAATCCGAATTATCTACCAAAAAAACTTTCCAACTTCGTAATAGTTAAAGTATTTTTCAGTAGTTTTCTTCAAAACAACCAATGGGTTTGAGTGAATAACGCCAAAATGAGTCGCTTTCTTGACTAATTTGCTTTATAAAGAAAACCTTAAAGCAAGATAACAAACGCCCATTGTAATTTGTTTTGGTTTATAACGCTACTAATAAGTTTTCTGATGTATTTTCCTGAAAAACACATGATTTACTCATTGATATAACAATAATATCACTATATATGAAATCTTGCAAATGTTTATTCACTCAGTCCTATCGGGCCTGTAATACTCCCTAGATGATATGTAACACCATCACAATATCCTTTTTGCTTCGCGCAGAGACGAGGGAAGCTATAGTCTAGAGAGAATGCGTCTAAACAGAGAAATCTCCGACATGTGATGGGGAGATAAAAAAACTCCCGCCACTCCGCCGCATACGAATGCATGAAGGGTAGATTTACAACTATATATGGGCGAACATCGAGTACATTTCGTATAAATCTAGCTATTTAGACAATCTTAGCCTTAATCCTGTGAATTTGAGTCTATGAAGCGCGATTAGCGAATCAATAGCACATAGCACCGCGGCTGATGACGGTGAAACGACCGTCACGAATTCTTATTTTATCCTCAAAAAATGGAAAAGTGGTCGGGGTCTATTTTATCCTCAATCACAGCGAGAAATTTTAGTTGAGACGCATGTGCTACTCGAGTATTATAGACGCATCTAAATATTATTCATGGACTGTAGTCATCGCACGAAAACGAGCAACCGATGCAATATTGTAAAACACATGCGGCTCAGCAGGCAGCGCAGAGGGGTAACAACCATGCACGTACCAGTACACGCGGGTACACGCACGTACCCCGAGACAGCGCATCGTACACCAGATACACCAGATACACGCAGTACACCACGTACAACGGTACTCGTGTACGCGTGCACGGCGTTACTGCGTGTACCCGCGTGTAGGGCGCGTACCCGCGTTACGTGCGCGTACCCGGTGTATAATCGTGTACGTGCGTGTACCCGCGTGTACGTCGTGTATCTCGTTTCCAGCGTGTACGTGCGTGCACGTGGTGTACTGGCGTGTACGTGGCGACCGCGTGCACTCGGACCCGTACACTGCGTGATCTCCGTAACCCGCGTTACCCGCGGACGTGCGTGTACTGCGTGTACGTGCGTGTACCGCTTGTGAGGCTGCTGAGCAGCCATTGTTACAAATTGCATAAGCTAGCCTCCGTTTCGTGGCGAATACCCCAGGTCATAAATATAAAATTATATAATAATTCTAATTTATTTAAAGAACATAGCTCTAGGTCTAGGGTATTGCTAATTAGTAAATTGCCTACATAAAAAGTTTCATGGTCAATCACGCATAGAAATATTTAAAAAAAGTTTTAAAAACTAACGACATAAGTTGATTACAACGAACGGGCGCCACTCAAAGTAACATCGAGAAGCTTGCGCCAAATCACTTCCAAGCAGGGCTCACAGACCGAGTATTCTATTTATCTTTAAAAAGCAAAAGATTGTAAGTCCTACAACGACATAAGTCCTCGTTATAAATGGAAAATTGCCTAAAATGAATATCGTTCGTTAAATAGCATTAAGCTATAAATAAATTGTCATTTGTGATAGCCCTCGGTCATCTACCTGCAAATAAAATGCAAAATACCAACTTTTCTGGTGCAGCACGGTCCGGTGTCATGGCCCGTTCAAATTGAGCGTTGATGTAATAATTAATAAGTATGTGACAAATAATTGTTTATAGACTATTGGATACGAATACAGTTGGTATGCAGTAAAATCTAAGAAGGTTCGTCCTTTAACTGGTCTAAGCCTAGTATCAAGCCCTCGCTCCTCCTCGCGACGAAGCGAAGGGATGTACGATGCGTTACATACGTACATAACTATGTAGTGTTAAAGCCAGATTAGATGAAATGAAAAACACATTTGCACAAATAATTGCAGTTACTAGTGATATAAGTTATATAATGAAATATGAGTTACCATCCCGACCATCTCCGGTGGGACCTGTAGAAGTCGTTCTACCCGGCTCTTCGTCGCTCCCGGAAGTATTTCTATCACGCTCTTCTCTAGCGGTTTCCACGGAGATAGGCTTTTCTCTTCTGACTTCTTCGGTGAGACTCTCCACACTCCCGGTAGTATTTCTATCCTGGAGGAGATAGATCCGCCGGAGGAGGGCGAGATATAAATACTCCCGAGAGTAGCAAAAGTTTCGCCGAGGAAGGGCGAGGCTGAACTAACTCAGTGACCTCCGCCGGAGGAGGGCGGGATAGAAATACTCCCGGGAGGAGCAAAAGTTTTGCGAGGAAGG
>NW_014582781.1:6655-7202 GCF_000485595.1 Priapulus caudatus
CAGTTTAGGTCACTATTCCTCGCCCAGTTTAGGTCACTCTATTCCTCGCCCAGTTTAGGTCACTATTCCTCGCCCAGTTTAGGTCACTATTCTTCGCCCAGTTTAGGTCACTATTCTTCGCCCAGTTTAGGTCACTATATTCCTCGCCCAGTTTAGGTCACTCTATTCCTCGCCCAGTTTAGGTCACTCTATTCCTCTCCCAGTTTAGGTCACTATTCCTCGCCCAGTTTAGGTCACTTTATTCCTCTCCCAGTTTAGGTCACTATTCCTCGCCCAGTTTAGATCACTCTATTCCTCGTCCAGTTTAGGTCACTCTATTCCTCGCCCAGTTTAGGTCACTCTATTCCTCGCCCAGTTTAGGTCACTATTCCTCGCACAGTTTAGATCACTCTATTCCTCGCCCAGTTTAGATCACTCTATTCCTTGCTCAGTTTAGGTCACTCTATTCCTTGCTCAGTTTAGGTCACTCTATTCCTCGTCCAGTTTAGGTCACTCTATTCCTCGCCCAGTTTAGGTCACTATATTCCTCGCCCAGTTTAGATCACTC
>NW_014582782.1:0-1075 GCF_000485595.1 Priapulus caudatus
ATATATATATATAATACAAATGTTAAATATATATATATTATATATATAATACAAATGTTGCACAATCTTACATATCTTATACAATCACATGTCTTATGTAATCATTAATATCGTATGCAAGCTTATCATCTGACTCTTGATATCACCTAATCACGCACGAAGTCAATGATGATCGATAGATCGATGAATCACCAATACATCTGCCCGACCAGCGTCGCATGATGATGATGATGATAATCCCACGCCGCGCGGGGGCGCTGTCGTCGCTTCATCCGTGACGTATGAGGACGTATAGTGCATTACGTCATCAGGCATCGATTATCTGCCGGCATCGTCTGCTGCGAGCGTTCGTCGCTGCTGCTGCTCTCACCGCGGCAACGTAACTCACATGAGGGACTCAGGGAGGGAGGCAGGGAGGGGGTGCAGCAGCAGGACGCTGTGAGCTACCATGCTGCTGGATACGCTATGTCTTTGTTCGCCGCTCCCACAGCAGGTGCTGAGTGAGACAACGGAGATCACTGAACTAGGTATAACAATGTTATATATATTGTTATAGTTCAGTGACGGAGACCTAACTCTCTCGCTCTCTCTCTATCTCTTTTTCTCTCTCTCTGTCTCTCTCGCTCGCGCGCTCTCTCTTTCTCTCTCTCTCTCTCTCTCTTTCTCTCTGTCTCTCTGTCTCTCTCTTTCGCGCGCGCTCTCTCTCTATCCCTCTTTCTATCTTTTTATCTCTCTTTCTATCTCTTGCTCTCTCTCGCTCTCTCTCACTCTCTCGCTCGCTCTATCTATCTTTCTCTCTCTATCTATCTCTCCTTCTCTCTATATCTTTCTCTATCTCTCTATCTCTCTATCTCTCCTTCTCTCTCTATCTTTCTCTCTCTCTCGCGCGCGCTATTTCTCTCTCTATCTTTCTTTCTATCCGTTTATCTGTCTATTTATCTATCTATCTATCTATCTATCTATCTATCTATCTATCTATCTATCTATCTATCTATCTATCTATCTATCTATCTATCTATCTATCTATCTATCTATCTATCTATCTATCTATCTATCTATCTATCTATCTATCTAT
>NW_014582782.1:1834-2538 GCF_000485595.1 Priapulus caudatus
TGTGTGTGTGTCGTGGTGTGTTGTGGTCGTTGTTGGTGTTAGTGTTGTGTTTGCGTGTGCGTGTTTGTGTGTGTGTGTGTGTGTGTGGTGTGTTGTGTGTGTGTGTGTGTTGTGTGTGTGTGTGTGTGTGTGTGTGTGTGTGTGTGTGTGTGTGTGTGTGTGTGTGTGTGTGTGTGTGTGTGCGTGCGTGTCTGCGCGTGTTTGTGTGTGTGTGTGTGTGTACGCGTGTTTTTGTATTCGCGCGTGCGTGTGTGCGTGCGCGCCTGTTGGTGTTGGTGTCTACACAGACATGCATGCGTGCACGTGTGCGTGCATATACATTCTCTCCTTACAGTATTTGCTTTCCGATCTGCATTTGCGAGCCTTCGATCTATCGCTACACTTACTGTCAGGCGCGTGGCCAGGGGCAGCCACTAAGCATGTCTTTATACGCTCTATTGATTTGTTGCATGTATCTTTGCTCGCGCAGTCCCACATGCAGCTCGTGGTTGTCAGGTGCCACTACCCGCATCACTCGCCAATGATCCACTAATCCACAACCACTCATCTGGGTCGTGGTCGACGCGCTAATCAAGCGACTGATTTGCATTGCAGCTGCTAGCTCTCTCTGTTCGCAACATTTGTAACATCTAGTAGCAACATCTAGTAGCAATATCTAGTTGTAACATCTAGTTGTAACATCTAGTTGTAACATCTAGTTGTAA
>NW_014582782.1:2707-7200 GCF_000485595.1 Priapulus caudatus
ACCCCTGATCTAGTTGTATAGTGGCTGAGTTACGATATACAAAACCGACGGTCAGATGATAATATCCGGGAATTTTGGAGAGAGAAAAAAAGAGTGCATGTGAACAGATTGGCATCCCTGTAGACTATGCATAATTTATCGCGGTAACAACGTAGTTGTAATTAGTGGTTTTGTATTAATTGATGCGCTCGTTAATAAGTAATGCGCAAAGGATTCTGCGGTTTGCATGCAACGCGCTTGCTGGGATGCTCTGTGATGCTAGTAAGACTTGTGTTGTCGATCGCTCCTGATCCTCTCTGATATCATCCTTCTTCCCTAGGAGACGGTTGCCTGTGCATCAGAATTATTCGACCATCCTGAAAAAATAAAGCGTAGCGTAAAAATAAGATTCGTGCAGAAGAGATTAGCGGTAAAGTGGTGTTGGGGTATGTTTCGATTTTGTCCGTTTAAATATAGCGCGAGAGCGGACACATAATATGTAGACAGTATGTAGTGAGCTGATGAGAAGAGTGTGTGTGTACTACACCTAGAATGTAATCACGGTATGGAACAGTGTGTCGTAGAGTGAGTGAGTTCTAAAGAGTGAGACTTACTAAAGCTAAAGTGTGCAGGGCCGTAGCCTGCGGAGGGGGGGGGGCAAGAGGGGCAGCTGCCCCCTAGATTTTGAAGCAAAAAAGGGGAAGAGAATAGCCAAGCAAGGAAGGGGGGCAGGCTGGCGATCCCCCCTAGATTTTTTTAGAAGCAAAATGTAAAAAAATAATTGTATCTAACTAAAAGAGAATTGTCGACCGTAGGTCAGAATGAAAGGCCTTGTACATTACTCAAACAGTATGAACCCTCAAATCGACCATCTCGCGGCGCCATATTACATTTTTTCAAAATTTTCCCTGCTTGGAGGAATCCCAGCCCCCCCCCCCTGTTTCTCACCCCTCCTTGAAATCCTGGCCTGGGTTAGGGTTAGGTTGGGTCTCTTTATTTTGCTCTCTCTCTCTCTCTCTCTCTCTCTCTCTCTTTCTCTTTTCTCTTTCTCTCTCTCTCTCTCTCCTCCTCTTTCTCTCTCTCTTTCTCGCCTTTCTCTCTTTCTCGTCTCTCTCTCTCTCTCTCTCTCTCTCTCTGCTCTCTCGATCACTTCTCTCTTCTCCCTCTCTCACACTACATCCCGTGGGGCCACGGGTAATCATGACGGACTCTCCCATGTCCTCCCTCTCATACTCTCACTCTCTCTCTCTCTTGCCATTCTCTATCTCTGCTCTTGCGGCGCGCGTCTCTTCTCTCTCTTCCCTTCTCTCTCTCCTCCGTCCCTTACATCCTCTTCTCTCTTCTACGACTCTCTCTCTCCTCTCTCTCTCTCTCTCGTCGGCTCGCCGTCTCGTTCTCTCGCCTCTCCCTCTCTCTCTCTCTCTCTCTCTCTCTTGATCATTCTCTCTTCCCCCTCTCTCACTGCATCCGTGAGAAGGATAGTCACGACTCTCCCACCCACCTCTCTCTCTCTCTCTCGCTTCTCGGCAGGTACCAGGATGAGGTGGAGAGGAGGGCACTGAGGAGCAGCAGCCTCAACCGCGACCACTCCGAGATTCTTTCGCGCTTAGGATGCGCAACCTCCCTGGCTCTCCTGTTCAGTCCTACCAGCCGCGTGCCGGTCCCGGCGGATGTGTGTTGCGTGTGATCCAGTCAGCCAGCAACGGTCGCCAGTCAGCCAGCAGGCGTCGCGACCGCCCATATACTTCTCCTGGTGCTGCTGCACTTGTGCAAGGTATCGGTCATCTAAAGGTGTTGTACGACAGTATCCGTCCATAGGCAGCAGGCCTGAATAAGCATCGAACAGAATATTAATTAAAAATACTCGTTACACAACATTCGCATAGCTTCAACATTCGCATTCAACGTACGAGTTTCGTCGCATACACAACATATACTTTATTCATGTTATATAACTACAGATCTCTTGTCTGGCTGTAGTGAGGCGTCGCGACTGAGAATCGTGTGTGCTATGTAGAAGTGATATTTGATTTGTGGCGGGGCTGTTATTTTCTTAAAAAGCTAGTCGCGATCCGTTTCAAACAGAAAAAATGGCCGACCGGTTCACATGGCCTACGCCACTTGGCCGGAGTGGAACAATTACACGACAATACCAATTCTTTACTTTCGAATGCCTTCTAGACGAGGCATCTATCTTGCGTGCATAATGCAAATTAGTTCACTCTATAGTTTTAAATTTACCAGAAAAAAATCCAAATAATGGATGTTATAACTTTTACACGTGAAATATTGTGTAAAACTAGTGACGTCCTAACTATTCCGATGGGTTCTTATTATATGTTATTACCTCCGCCAATGGGTTGGCAGGAGGTTATGTTTTCACCGGCGTGTGTTCGTTTGGAGTGTTTCTTTGTTGGTTTGGGGTTATGTACAGCCCTAACTGCAAAAAAGCTTATGGACGCGATTGTCCATAAAATTTTCACGCATCGCGTCAGAAATGGGCTAACTTAGAATTGATGAGCATGGTTTGGTTTGCGCTTGATCCGGATCAATTTAATTAATTAATTAATTAATTAATAACAATTTTCACAGTGAGACAATTCAGCTGCCTTGGCGGAGGTCTGTGCTTTCCGAGTGCTCTAGTTTTTATATGTAGTCATAGTTGGTCTGACAGTGGGCCTCTGGTATGTATTCTGTGAACTACAACAAGTCTTCTAGAACTCACTTTACAACATCAATTTAGTCAACAACAATTCTGTGAAGTCTTCTAGTTGCGCCTTTTTGGGTTCTTAGTTGTACGCTTTCGCTATCCTGTGTATCGACTATACATATTACGTCAGGTTTTGGCCCAGTCACTCATACTCCAACCATTCCGCCCTGAATGCTCTCTCTCCGTCTCTCGCTTCCTCTCCTCACCACCACTCTCGTAATACTCGACATGACACGCTATATAAGGTAATACAGTATGTATAACGTAAAACATTGTTTGTAAGGTAAATAATTATATAAGGTAATAATAATTATAAGCTAATTTAATTATTAACGCTACACTGTTGTGATGACTATATAAGCTAGCCGCGTAATAAAAAATCCATGTTTTCCTCTGGGCGCCAACTGGCACTGAGTCAGTCATCTTCTGTATCAAAGGATACATACACCTAAGTTACATAATAAAAACAAACACACACACGCGCGCACACATGCACACGCATACACACTCACGCGCACACACGTACACTAAAACGCGCACGTGTACAAACACAAACACTCACACAAACGCGCGCGCGCACACGCACACGCACACACGCACGCACGCACGCACGCACCCACGCACATACGCACGCACGCACACACGCGCCGCGCGCGGAAATTCATGTTACTGCTATAAGGTTGAGCCCGCGTACTAATGTTTTTGTCTGTGTTTTGTTTAAAGCTTAATTGATTTATCATCGTGCGCAAGCTTTGCTGAGCCCTCCATCTCCCTAACCATCAGGTCCATCGCCCTGTCCATCCATCAGTTCTGCATCCATCCATCCATCCATCCATCCACCCAATCCATTCCCATCCTATCCCATCCCCATCCCATCCCATCCCATCCAATCCCATCCCGATCCAATTCCATCCCATCCCATCCATTCCATCCCATGCCCATGCCCTCCATCCAGTCCATCAACGTCCACCCATCCATACATCCAATCCATCCATCCATCCATCCATCCATCCATCCATCCATCAATCAATCAATCAATCAATCGACCTATCTGTCCATCTGTTCATTCATCTTTCCATCTGTCTATTCATCTATCTGTCCAGCTGACCTGCCGATTTAATTGTTCCATCCTCCTCGCGTCTGTCCATCTATCAGTCTGCCAATCTATCTATCATTCTATCTATCCTGTCCATCGCTCCAAGCATCACACTTCCCATGTGTGCATCTATCGTCTCCCTCTCCATCCATCCCTCCATGATCACTTTCTCTCTCTCTCTCTCTCTCTCTCTCTCTCTCTCTCGTCTTTCTCTCTCTCCCCCCATTCTCTCTCTCTCTCTCTCTCTCTCTCTCTCTCTCCTACTCTCTCTCTCTATCCCTCTCTCTCACTCTCCCTCTTCTAATTCTTTCTTTCTCTCTCTCTCTCTCTCTCTCCACCTTTATCTACGAAATCTCACCTTTGATGACATCGTCTCTAACACGTGGCGCCCTCTATCACATGTTGCAGTATCACGGTGAAGAACAGCTCGCCGGTGAACAATGGCGGGGGCCAGCAGCAGCAGCAGCAGCAGCCTGATCTGCTAGCCAGGCTCTTTCCCGAAGGCCGGTGAGTGTTGTTGTCGCCGCGGGGTGAGGGGGGTGCCTTGGGGGAATGGTGCAGGGGGAGGGGAGCGGTGCGGAAGAAGGGATGTGCGGTGCGGGGGGAGGGGAGTGTTACAGGGAGAGTGGAGTGGTGCAGGGGGAGGGAGCGGAGCAGGGGGAGGGAGTGGTGCGGGGGAGTTGAGCGGTGCGGGGGAGGGAGTGGTAC
>NW_014582783.1:0-5145 GCF_000485595.1 Priapulus caudatus
CAAATCCCAGTGTTGTGAGTACAGATATCATACGTACTGACGGAGCACGGAATCCCGCCGAATGTTCTCAAGAACTTAGGCGTTACATTCCTGACTAGGTTCTAACGAACGATGTTTCATCAATTATCGATACTAGTCAGTTCTGCGGAACCAACACTAAGCGAAATATAAGTGGCAAAGCTGCGGTCCCCGTCTGTTTTGGCGCACAGTGCTTAAGTTTTTCTTCATTTTCCATTCTGGAGGCACGATAAGCCCCCGCCTTATTTGTTGATTGCATGAACTGGGCGTCCAAGCGGACGGTATTTTTGGGGGAAAGCTGACTCCTGTACCGATACTGCAAGCCCGTTGACTTTTCGTAAATAATGAAATGGGCCGCGGCCGATCGCATTTCGTGCATGCAGAAGAGAAGATAACATTCTGGCTTCACTCGCTTATGCGCAAGTCAACGAGCGGCAGTCATTTCAGTAAAGACATTTGTGTATCCATAAATTTACTCTTGCGTAGCGTCTATAGTAATGATTTCCACACCTTTTATGGCTCTTTTGGCCGCATAATAATTGATCATGGAATCACGCTATGTGATTAAGTTGTTTTCAGCGGCAGCAAGCTGTCCTGCATAATGGCTTCGAGTCAGTAGGGTCATGTCGAAGCAACGCAGCAGGTGTGGGGCGTAAACGGTTGTTTGTGCTGGCACTTGCTAGCAGCGCGAGGCCTAACGCGTAGAACGTTTGATGGCAGACTCCAGCCTCCACGCTGGCTGTGATGCCGTGTTTAAGTTGTAACCTGTTGTTTGAGTTATTAAACCAGGCATTAAACCTATAGAATAATGTTATAGTTCTTACGACGGAGACAATTAACAATCAATGATTTTATTAAATAATCATTTCATAATATTAATACCATTTTTCAGTTCGGACTCGCTATCATAGCGTTATAACCTCCTATATCTAAATCGCCTAGGATATGATAATTTGGTGAATTTTTTTATTACTGTGGTTGCCTATTAAATCACCTCGATACCTTCTTTGTCTTGTGAATTTTATATCAACTATAATTTGGTTTTGTTCATCCATATTATTCTCCAATCTTTTGATTCAGCTAATCTGGGCTAACGCGAAGCCAGGCTCTCCGACTGTACAACGTCGTAGGAACAGCTAGGCCAATGTAGATGTTAACGGCGAGAAATGGAATTGTGGGCTATCTCGAGCATGACTGAGCGCGATTTTTTAATATATCACTATACCTCTAACATTTCCTTAGGTATCGTGCCCATATAATCTTGTCACTCTTTCTAAAACACGACCATGCCGCGCTGACCGCTGATGGTAGATCAGTGCGAGCCGGTGCCTCGAAATTTGGCGCAGTGCTTTTTTTTCTCCAGCTGCGACAGCGCTATCATACTTGACCATCCCCGCGGTCGCGCGTGCGCCATATTCCGCCGCGGAAGCTGGCGGCGATACTCATCCGCGCGCAGCGCTTAGGATGCAACAGCAAGCTGTGGCCACGCCAATCTTGTATGCATGTCTCTCTGGATCGGATCGGCCTATACTTTTGGGAGTAGCGGCATGGCGGACGTGTTGCGTCAGGCTGCCACGTTAGCCAATGCCCTATCCAGATTATATTATAAGAGATGCAGTGGCTGGACCCCATCGAGTAACTAAGGGGCGAGAGGTGGGAGCGCAGGTAGCCAGTCTCATAGTGTTTAAGATTATTGTTTGTAGGCACAACTCAGCTATTTGTGCTACAGGTAGAAGCAAAGTCAACATAGTGAAGCAGGTAGAGAACTGCAATGCTATCAAGGCGTACAGGCTGACGTCTTGCTAGGCTGAACGAAGCTTATGTAATATATATATGAAGCTAATGTAATGGATAATTTAATAATTTAGATATAATTTAATAAAATTTGGGGCTAAAAGATGTAATGATAATTTAATAAATTAATAATTTAATATACATTTAAATAAAGGCTGAAGGTATTGAAAGGGCTGCTTAGCTGAACTCAGTAGTGAATACTGAAGCTATAACTTTACCGACCTTATCTAGGGCTGAAGCTAATTCATTAAGCAAGACAACCGCGCATTTATATGATTTCAGCAGCCATAAATATTTGTTACAGTAACATTAGCTTCGGTTGCCTCCTGTTGGAACCTGTTCCTGGACGTCCTGTTCCTCCAGTGGACGACCTAGAGTTCGCACTGTAACGATTACAGCCTCAGTACATCCACACATGTAACTTTTTCCCTAGGCAAACGACCATTTCACCTTCTTTCTTAACGCAGGTAACAATTAATGTTTACGCCCTCCTCTTGCGGGTCACTCGCGCTTGCACCTGTCCACGGCCTCCCATGTTCGCGCTCATCGAGTGGATTCCCTCGCAACCAATGCACTCTAGCTACATCGAATATAAACAGGCTGTAGGTCGAGCTCGGCTGACATTGGTTCCGCAATTCGCGTATTAAGAGGGAAAATATTAGCTTAATTTACTTAATTAATTAATTATTTATTTATTTATGTTCTTAAATTAAGGGAAATATTCAGCCCTCCATTTCCATCATCTTCAGCCTTTTAAGCCCCTTGAGACCGCCAAATTCAACATCGCGAGTTCTTGCGATTCCCCGGCCTACGTCTCAATACTCACGTCCCCGGCGGCTGTATGTGGCTGGCCTCTCGGCCCGGCCGCCGCTCTGGGCATCTCAGCATCATCGCACCAAACCAGTCCGACGCGCAAAACGTCGTCTACGCCCTGAAGCCACTGCAGCACTGATACCAAACGCCGGGCAACAAATGTCAAATATATATGGCAGCCCTCTTAATTCCCATTTTACTTTTGGGCAAGCGCCGGGTATGCCAGCTAGGTACGACTATATATAGCCCCAGACACACCGCGCGCAAATGCACGCACGCACACGTGGTTAGATGTGGTCAATCATCGAAGCACAACGCAGCCAGTGTGGGACTACTTTAGGGTCCCGGCTTATTCGCATGTTACATACAGACATGCAGTCGGGGCAGCGATAACGTTGGCGGCCTGCGGATGCGAGTCGATCGATTTTCTCTCAGGCGACACATTAATGAGTGTCAGTCATTCATGTAGATTTGGCTAATTTAGTAGGGCAGCGAGCTAAATCGCCGGCGTGGATAACTCGTGATCGGTTTCCATGCGCCGAACAAGCCAACATTGTCAGTGTGGCGGCTGTACTCTGCAGACGGCATATGCTTTCTGTCGGCAATGCCGCGATATAACGTCGTCAATTTTAATTTGAAAAAAATATTTTATATCAAATTTTAATTAGATTATTCTATTAAATATTAATATCGAATAAATCTGTTTTAATATCATAAGTGTATAGGATTCAATCGAAAGCGTCCTAGTCCATAGTTTCCTACACTTCAATCGCGCAAGTATAGCGTTTCTCCTTGGCGTTCGGCAGTCGGGTGCATAAACAGCTTATCTAAGCCTTCCACGATGTCATTGAATCCGTTTTGAAAAGATCGCCGCGATCATATAGCCTATATACTACTATTAATATAATATAGTATATATAGTTATATATATATATATATATAGCCTATATAATATATATTATAATATACTGCATGGGGATTAAAGACACGAAAGAAGGCTTAGAGGTATATATATAGAGCGCACGTTTCGGACTTGTAGGGTCTCTCTCGAATTAGTGCAACAATTCGGGGCAACAAACTGTTGTGCCCCTGTATAGACTAGATGTGACGAGACCGTTGGCATAGTGGCGCTGGTCTGGTAGGATACTGACGTTGCGAGATAAATAAATAGCGTTATGGGTCAGCGTTTCGCAAGACCTGTACGGTTATAAATATACGGTTATTATGACTTAGTTATGTTGTGTACTTGTATCGGGTTAGTTTTTTTAATTGATATGACGATGTATGTTATCTAAGAGAATATATTATTATATATTATTAATATATATATATTATATTATATTATATTATATTATATTATATTATATTATATTAATATATACGTCATATTATTAGCTCTTGATGCCTTATCTATTTGAAGGTCTATAAGATACCCGTATTTTTGTTTTGTTGTTCGGTAAACAATCTAAACATGGAGTTGGAAATTAAGTTTGAGATCAAATGGCTGGATGTAATGGAACCTATTTATCGAAGATTCTCATATTGCCAACGCCATCGCACATCGCAACTGCGTAGCCCACTTTATATGGATTGCCGACTCTGTCCGCGGGCGAATCTCTTTGTTGTGCTTGTCATTTTGCGCGCTAACGCCATCGAAGCTGCGTACGCAACTTTGCTAATTGTCGGCTCGTGCGGGCGAATCTCTTTGTTGCATTTCTCGTTTGTGCGCGATTGTGTTCATTCGCGCTGCGTTTACCAGGATTGAGCGAAAAAAAAGCGTTTCAATCTTCCTGGCATCGTCGCCTCTCTTTCCTAACGCCACTTAATTTGTCACCGAATCCCCCCCCCCGTGAATGTGTGCCGGTTTTTCAAAATGCGCCTCCTTCTAGGCGTTTCTTTTCGTCTATCGTACTCGACTCGCGCGTGAAAACAGCATGAGATGACAGAGGTGCAGGTAGAGTAGTTTGATATGGAGATTGGCACGTAGCTCAGAGGCGCACGCAGACACACACGCACGCACGCACGTAGGCACGCACACACGCACACACACACGCACACACGCGGGCGTCCACGTTTTACAGCTGTCATTTAAAGGAATAATAGGTCCATTGATTATGCAATGTTGACGAATGCTAGACCTGAGATTGATTACCCGCCAGGTAACGTGGAACCCCGCGTGGTCAGAAATACGTCTACAGATTTCTGTCAGAATTAACTCATAACATTACGCTTCACATTGACATCAACCTTTCTTCAGATCGTTTACAGAAACATCGGAATGTTATAATATATATTATAAATATCGAAAATAAAAGAAAATCTAGACGGTGATATTTCCTTGTAACTTTACGAAATAAATAGTCACGCCAACGGTCCACGGAAAAAAAAACGCGCGTAGATTAATGTTAGGACTAATTTTGTCTTTAGAAAATTGTTACCCCCAGCTTTGCAAATATGTATATATAAATATATATATATATATATATATATATATATAGTAACGTAAGTTGGCGTGCTATA
>NW_014582783.1:6834-7196 GCF_000485595.1 Priapulus caudatus
ACCCTATTCATAGTGAGTATGGCTAGTATATTTCGTCTAACCCTATTCATAGTGAGTATGTCTAGTATATTTCGTCTAACCCTATTCATAGTGAGTATGGCTAGTATATTTCGTCTAACCCTATTCATAGTGAGTATGTCTAGTATATTTCGTCTAACCCTATTCATAGTGAGTATGATTAGGAAGTAGGGGATAGCGGGAGGTACGTGTTGAATGACGAATGGCCGCAGGCAACACTGGATTAATTGATCTAGGCTTAATTGATCCCGGAACACGCGTCGGGTTCCAAAGCTGTCTCTCGAAACCGACAGACACACACACACACACGCACATACACACACACACACACACACACACACACA
>NW_014582784.1:2096-2560 GCF_000485595.1 Priapulus caudatus
TCTCTCTCTCTCTCTCTCTCTCTCTCTCTCTCACCCTTCCTTGTTGGATGCAGTACTCTCCATCTCTCTTTCTCTCTCGCTCTCTCGTTTCTCTGTAAAAGTGCCATCCCTGTCGCGTGACGTAAGAGGAGGGGTGGGGGAGGAATGGTACAGAGTGGGGGCCCCTCTCCTGCACTTCTCTTCCCTGTGCAAGAAGCATCTCTGCCGCGTGACGTAGAGGGAGGGGAAATGCGATGGGCGGCGTAGGGTTAGGGTTAGTGTTAGGGTTAGGGTTAGGGTTAGGGTTAGGGTTCGTGCGCTCTATATGTGGTTTACCCGCTCTATATGTGGTTTACCCGCTCTATATGTGGTTTACCCGCTCTATATGTGGTTTACCCGCTCTATATGTGGTTTACCGCTCTATATGTGGTTTACCGCTCTATATGTGGTTTACGCGCTCTATATGTGGTTACCGCTCTATATGT
>NW_014582784.1:6658-7196 GCF_000485595.1 Priapulus caudatus
CACACACACACACACACACACACACACACACACACACACACACACACATACGCGCGCGCACACACACACACGCACGCACGCCCGCGCACACACATGTGATATTCCCATACAAAAAAAAACGCGCACCTCAATCAAATTAGGTGTATCGTGCACGAGCTTTTTAGCCGATATCCTCGTCTGTCATCGTCATCGTCAGCGTCACCGTCATCGTCATCGTCGGTGTTTACAATGACGGCCATGGATGCTGCATGGATTCCCGGTTACGCGGTTCGTGTAAACAGTGTTAATTGGATGAGGAAAGCAATATGTCGGGCCGGAGCTGCGTCGAACGGCAGCGGCGCGAAATTCCGTCGACAGCAAATATATACGCCGTCCGGCCAGCATTTACATTTACAATTTCAATATTTGTTCTGCCATATTTTCGAGAACAGTTTCAATCTGCGTCACGTATTGATTCTCTCCCTCGCTCTCTACTCTGCCTCTCTCTCTCTCTCTCGCTCTCTACTCTGCCTCTCTCTCTCTCTCTCTCTCTCTCTCT
>NW_014582785.1:0-5263 GCF_000485595.1 Priapulus caudatus
GGATGTGTGTATAAAGTAGAACATGATAAATACACATCCGTATGTTCGATGCAACAAGCGGCGCACCACGGGCGCGGAGGCGCAAGCTCTCGATACAGATGTGATAACAAATTTTTTTTTATTGGGTCACTGCGCACGGGCAGATGTTCCGATGATTATCAATCAATCACGCTGCGAAGACCGCACACACACACGCTACCACTAGAATGTCAATATGTTTATTTAGTACCCGATAAGGCAAACAAGCTGTATGGAGCGATTTTTGTGTGGAGCAACGACAACGATCTGCTGCTTCCGCGACTTGACAAGTGAGGACATGAAAGAGCGACTGTGTGCGGCAGCTGTTTTTATATGTAATATACTATATATATATATATTAGTTGTTTAATTATATATATATCTATTATTTTATACTGGCCGGCACAGCGCATATAGAACCCTCACAAGTAAGCTGTGCCAGAAATGCGCGCTCTGGGATCATATTATTTGGAACTGGCGGCATGCGATAGAATATAAAAGAACATCAAAAAATGTATCTCTGTAAAAATGTTCCGGCAGTGGCTGTCTGCATGTGCACACATGCTCTGTTACATCTCATACCGAGCAATAAATTATATTATATATATATAATATATATATATATTGAATTATAGGTACATTGTGAGTGGTATCTGATATCTGTGTATTATGTATAATAATATTAATGATATAGTTGCACAGAGCTGACAGCAGGAGACGGACGGCAGACTATATACTATATGACGACGCGGCACTCTGACTCTATGTTATTTGTGATGAAAGAGACAGATAGTGCAATCATCACCGCACAGGCACGTAGGTAGGCGTCGCAAACATGGCAGGCAGCGCAGGCAGCACAGGCAGGACCAGGTAGCCGTCGCGACGTGTAAGACAGGCAGGCAGGGTAGACAGGTAGGCAGGTAGGCAGGTAGTAGGCAGACAGGCAAGCAGGTAGACAGGTAGGCAGGTAGGCAGGTAGGTAGGCAGACAGGCAGGCAGGTAGACAGGTAGGCGTGCAGACAGGCAGGTAGGCAGGCAGGTAGGAAAGGAGCTGGGAAGGCAGGCAGACAGGTAGGTAGGCAGGCAGGCAGGCAGGCAGGCAAGTAGGCAGGTAGCAGGTAAGGTACGGCAGACAGGAGTAACAGTAGGCAGGTAGGCGGTAGGCTAGGACCAGACAGGACAGGCAGGTAACCAGTAGGCGTCTGCAGACAGGCAGGGCTAGCCAGGCAGGTCAAGGGGAAAGGAGCTAGGAAGGGCAGGCAGACAGTAGGTAGGCAGGGCAGGCAGGCAGGCTAGGCAAGTAGGCAGGTACTGGTAAGCAGGCAGGGTAGGCAAGGCACGTATGGACAGGCACAGGTAGGGGGCCGCCCACAAGATCAGGCAGGAAGCGAGGGGGCAGGCAGGCAGCCGATCAAGGACAGATAAGCAGGACAGGCAAGTAGGCAGATAAGCAGCAAGGCCAGGCAGCACGCCAGCGCAGGCAGGCAGCGTCAGGCAGGCAGGTGGCAGATAGCAGGCCAGGCAATGGGGGGACCGGGGCAGGCAGGCAGTCAGAGCAGGTAGCCAGATGGCCGAAGGCAGGCCGCAGGCAGGCGGCAGGCAGGCAGCAGGAGCAAGCAAGGCAGCAGGCAGGCAGGCAGGTAGGCAGATAAGCACGCAGGCAGGCAGGCAGGCAGGCAGGCAGGTAGCAAGATAAGCAGGGCAGGCAGGCAGACAGGCAGGGCAGTGCAGGTAGGCAAGATAAGGGCAGGCAGGCAGGCAGTAAGGCAGGCAGGGCAGAGTAGGCAGATAAGCAGTGCAGGCAGGCAGGTAGGCAGATAAGCAGAGCAGCAGGCAGACGAGGGCAGGCAGGCAGGTAGGTCAGATAAGCAGGCCAGACCAGGCAGGCGAGGGTCAGGCCATTGGGGGTTGGGGGCAAACAGTAAACCTTTTGGGTTAGGCAGTATTAAGCATGCAGGCAGGCAGAGCAGGCAGGCAGGGCAGGCAGGCAGACAGACCAGACAGAGCTAGACATGTTGGAACAGGTAGGTAAGATAATAAGATTCGTAGAAGTGCTATTCTAAACAATGTATTCGTAAAAGTACATCGCTTGTAATGCATTCTTGAACTTTATTGCATGCATGGGACAATGTTAATACACCTGCTCTGAGTCACTCTTATTGTGACGTGACAGACGAGCCATAAACGTACATGAGAAATACCATCATCCGCTGGCCAACGCGTGTCACTGTTAACGCTCCGTGACCGCGTTGAATCTCTGTTTAGCATCGCTACAAGGCTTACGGTCGCCAGCTATCAGCATGCCCTACTTTTATTTATTTTCTGTTTTCACAGTTTTTATATTTTGAAGTCTGGTTTCACGAACCTACTTTTCTCAGTTTCGTGTCACAAGATCCAACGTGTGCAGTGACGGTCACGAAGGCGCAGCAAAAGCGCGCGCGCGCTGGAGATAACATCCGATGCAACGCCATTTTTCTTTTCCCAACGCGAATGAGCGCCCAGTTTGGAAAAGGGAACCGCGCCACGCTGCCGACAGCGGCGACAACGTTGATGATAGCATAGCCGCTACTGACTAAAGATATCGATAACATACAAAGACTGCGCTGCACGCGCCGCGCGGTGTGTGTGTCAATGGGACCGCAGCGCGCGATCGCTAACACAGGGCCTATCCGACTGCGTAAGCGAAAGCGTACGTCTGAGATCAGCTTCCGATCAACAGCCGTCGTCCGCGGAGGGACGTTGCCGAGGCGTCAGCCGTGCGAGCGCTGTATACGAACGTCCGGCAGCAGTGGAGACCGGGTTGATTGCGAGTCTGCGATTTTTAAAAACAAAAGGATGTGGAGAGCCTGGCCCTTTCTGGCGAGCTGGCTGAGGCCCGTCAGCAAGAGGAGAATACACGCCGTAAGCACCCCCGGCGGGTGTCGTCCCATCTTCTCGCCTGCTCGCTAGCACAAGCCGTCTCCGATCACCTCCACCGATCGACGAATTCACCACACGCTGAGGTCCAGTAACAAACGAGCGCTGCGCGTGTGAATAGAAAGTGGAAGGAGAAAAGAGAGAAAGGGGCGTATGGGAAGGAGGAGAGAGAAAGGGCGAGGGAAGTGAAGGCGAGAAAGGGCGAGGGAAGGAGGAGAGAGAAAGGAAGTGGGAAGGAGGAGAGAAGAAAAGGCGAGGATATATGAGGAGATGATAAAGGAAGTGGAAGGAGAGAGAGAAAAGGGCGAGAAGGAGGAGAGAGAAAGGGAGAGAAGAGAGAGAGACAGAGAGAGAGAGAGAGTGAGGGGTCAGAGAAAGGAGGCGGGAGGGGTGAAAAAAGAAACAGAGGGCGGGGCAAACGAGCGAGCGAGAGAGAGAGAGAGAGAGAGAGAGAGAGAGAGAGAGGAGAGAGAGAGCGAGAGCGAGAAAGAAAGTGGGCGAGAGAGAGAAAGAGAGAGAGAGAGAGAGAAAGAGCGAGAGAAAGAGAAAGAAAGTGCGAGAGAGAGAGAGCGAGAGAGCGAGAGAGAGAAAGAAAGTGCGAGAGAGAGAGAGAAAGAGAGAGGGAGAGAGAGAGAAAGAGAGAGAGAGAGAAGAGAGAGAGAGAATAGAGAGAGGGAAAGGGGAAGGGAGAAAAGAAGGAGGAAAAGGAGAGAGAGAGAGACAGAACAGAGAGAGAGAGAGAGAGAGAGAGAGAGAGAGAGAGAGAGATTGCTAATTCACCTGCGCCTGCCAAATCAGAGGACGCAAGCGTGAGTCACACACCGATGGGAGCAAGTATAGGCCACACTGCATAAAACATGCTACTACTACGACTACTACTACTGCTACGACCAAGCAGTGCGTAGTCGCTGCTGTGATCCGCCTGGGCCGCTTTAACCGTCATCACGTGACAGCAGCGTCATCAAACATGTCGTGAATCACGACCGTGTTGCTAACGACAACAAAGCAGCAAACGACGTTCAAATCACGTGACCGAGAAATAATTCGCAAACGTCTTACACGAGTAGGCACTATACTACTCAGACCGCACGCACGCGTGCGTGCGTTCCCACCTGACGTCATGACAATCGAGCCACGTGACAATGCAATTGGTTGATAATACGATCACGTTGTTCACGGATGATCTGATCACGTGACCATCACACGATCTCGTCGCCCGATGCCGCTGCTGCTGCTGTTGTTTCTGTTTCCATGGCAACTCTGCCATATTACTTGGTTGCTAAAGTTGGATACAGTGAAGCAGCTGATCACGTGACGAAAGCTCTGGTGAGATAGCGATGAGTACTGGCGGCGAGTTAATGGAAATGCAGTGCAACAAGAGAACGTTGACGATAGTTGCCGTCTGCCTGTCTGTCGTGTCATCGATGCTGATGATCCTGGCTGTGTGTACGGACTACTGGATAGAGATGGCCGAGACGGTAGGACGTAGCATGCTGACTAGCTATAGAAGATATACCTCTACCTTCTGCCACCATCTACCTCTACCTTCTACTACCATCTACCTCTACCTTCTACTACCATCTAAATACTACTCTACCTTCACTCATCACTGCTAACCTTCTGCACCTCTACCTCTTCTGCCACGATCTACCTCTACGTTCTATCTGAGCCATCTACCTCTACTTCTGCCACCATCTACCTCTACCTTCTGCCCGCATTACCTCTATCTTCTGCCACCATCTACCTCTAACCTTTCTGCCACCATCCCCTTACTCTGCCTGATTCACTCTCCTACAGCTCATTCGCTCATCTCCTCAGACATTCTCCTTCCGTCACCTTCATTCTACTTCAACGCACGTTTTCGCCTATCCTACCTTCTCCTTTCTAACCAGGATATGTAATTATATATATATATTATATATAGTATATATATTATATGATATATAATAATAATATATATTATTATGCGACAATAATAATAATCTCGTCATCATCATCAGGTCGTTTGTCTGCTGCGCCGTGGCGGCGGCGGTCTGGTGGCGTGAGTTATTAGGCGAGCATATTAACCGTCTGTGCTGCTGGCTAATAGCAGCCGCTCAACTATTAATGTGCATGCGCCGTGCGAGCTTATCATTCGATGAATTATTCCGTGTTCGATAATCCGCTACGACATCGCCTACTAATTAAGCCGTGTCTCGAATAATTTAGTCCGGCGCAACACGTATATACTACTGCTGCCAGCGCACCGCCGCCACTGCCACCACCACTACCGCTGGCCACCCAGCGCCACCCCGCGAGAATTTTTGCGTCTTTTGTATCTTTTGTGTTC
>NW_014582785.1:5413-6229 GCF_000485595.1 Priapulus caudatus
CTACTACCATCTACCTCTACCTTCTGCCACCATCTACCTCTACCTTCTGCCACCATCTACCTCTACCTTCTACTACCATCTACCTCTACCTTCTACTACCATCTACCTCTACCTTCTACCACCATCTACCTCTAGCGTCTGCCACCATCTACCTCTACCTTCTGCCACCATCTACCTCTACATTCTGCCACCATCTACCTCTACCTTCTGCCACCATCTACCTCTACCTTCTGCCACCATCTACCTCTACATTCTGCCACCATCTACCTCTACCTTCTGCCACCATCTACCTCTACCTTCTGCCACCATCTGCCTCTACCTTCTGCCACCATCTACCTTTACCTTCTGCCACCATCTGCGTCTACCTTCTACTACCATCTACCTCTAGCTTCTGCCACCATCTACCTCTACCTTCTGCCACCATCTACCTCTACCTTCTGCCACAATATATCTCTACCTTCTGCCACGATCTACCTCTACATTCTACTACCATCTACCTCTACCTTCTGCCACCATCTGCCTCTACCTTCTACCACCATCTACCTCTAGCTTCTGCCACCATCTACCTCTACCTTCTGCCACCATCTACCTCTACATTCTGCCACCATCTACCTCTACCTTCTACTACCATCTACCTCTACCTTCTGCCACCATCTACCTCTACCTTCTGCCACCATCTGCCTCTACCTTCTACTACCATCTACCTCTACCTTCTGCCACCATCTACCTCTACCTTCTGCCACCATCTACCTCTACCTTCTGCCACCATCTACCTCTAGCTTCTGCCACCATCTACCTCTACCTTCTACTACCATC
>NW_014582785.1:6697-7195 GCF_000485595.1 Priapulus caudatus
ATATATATATAATAATAATATTATTATTATGGACAATAATAATAATCGTCATCATCATTATCAGTGTCGTTTGTCTGCTTGCGCCGTGGCGGCGGCGCTGGTGGCGGTGGTTATTAGGCGAGCATATTAACCGTCTGTGCTCGCTCGTAAAGCAGCCGCTCACGTTAATGCATGCGGCCGTGCCGAGCTTAATCTATCGATGAATTATTCCGTGTTCGATAATCCGCTCACCTAATCCAGCCTACTAAATTAAAGCCGTGTCTCGAATAATTTAGTCCGCAACACTAATACTACTGCTGCCACCACCGCCGCCACTGCCACCACCACTACCGCTGCCACCACAGCCGCCACCACCGCCACCTCCACCACCATCGCTGCCACCACCACCTCCACCACCATCACTGCCACCACCGCCGCTGCCGCAACCACTGCTCCCACCACCACCACCACCGCCACCACCCACACCACCACTACCACCACCGCAGCTACCACCACCGC
>NW_014582786.1:0-345 GCF_000485595.1 Priapulus caudatus
TGATGATGATCACGATGACCGTGATGATGATGATCACGACGAGGACCGTGATGATGATGATCACGATGATCACGATGATGATGATCACGATGATCACGATGATCATGATAATCACGATGACCGTGATGATGATGATGATCACGATGACCGTGATGATGATGATCACGATGACCGTGATGATGATGATCACGATGACCGTGATGATGATGATGATCACGATGACCATGATGATGATGATCACGATGACCGTGATGATGATGATCACGATGACCGTGATGATGATGATCACGATGACCGTGATGATGATGATCACGATGACCGTGATGATGATGATGATCACGATCT
>NW_014582786.1:1011-3519 GCF_000485595.1 Priapulus caudatus
CCCACCCTCCTCCCTCTTCCACTCTTTCCCTCTCCACCTTCCCTTCCCATCCCTCTCCTTGAGTGAGGAGGAGGAGAAGCTGACACGTCTCCATCACTCTAATTAGGCACGATCTTTCTCTCTCTCTCTCTCTCTCTCCTCTCTGAACAGGCGCGGTCGTTGCCACGGTAACGCGACGACGCCGCCGCCTCCTCCTCATCCACCACCACAATTAATTAGCGGAAGCTGCGCACGCTCGCAGGTGACGACCTGCGAAGGCGATCGCTGTCAACGACTCGTTAACAGTCGATGTTAATTACGTTAAGTATGGTGGCGGCGCGACGTTTAAGCGTGTCGGTGAGCGAGCGAGAAGTCGTGCGTGCGTTTGTTCACCCGCTGTCAACGCCATCGTATGCTTCCCCCCCGCGTGACGGATATCCCTCCCTCCACCTCCGCATAAAGACGCAGCTCACAGCATGCGTGCGAATGCAGTCAACCCTGCGTATAACAGCCACTTCTATAGTCAACCCTGCGTATAACAGCCGCTTCTATAGAACGGTCGCGCGCTGGCGAACAACTCTTTTTGGATTTCCTCCCTCGAGAGACAGAGGCGTGCGGTGAAATCACCTCTATATAAAGGCCACCCGTTTCTCCAGTGAGGCCGAGTGGCTGTTATGTACAAGGTTGCCCATGGTTGCCGGTCGACCGGTCGCATTGAGGAAACTCTAACGACGCTGTGTGACTAGATGCCCTCTACATCGCGGCTCGCTGCGGTGACCGAAATTCATTTCCGATTGAATAATTTCATCGGATCTCTATAGTTCACATGATAATAAAGTTTATCTCAGTTAGATCAAAATTAATTAATTAATTAAACCTGATTTCAATCTAACCGAGATAAACTTCATCATCACGTGAAATTCATTTTTACATGTGGTTTACTGTTACGTTTACGACCGTATTCACGATATATGTGATTCGTATTTGCGGTGAGACCGTAACTCCGTTTTACGCAGTGCTTCGTCTTCGATAGTTACACGCGTCAGATATCGTCGTAAAGTTATGAGGCGGCGATGACTTCTCACGATGTTTCGGAGACGACGGGTACGAGAACGCGAGCAGGCGGACAAGTACAGGAAGGCATGCGAGAGCCGCGGACAAACATGCAAACATGGCGGCCGGGTTTTGATCGCAAATACAAGCGATCACGCAGCAAGCAGCAACATCACCACCAGCAGCAGCAGCAGTCAGCAGCAGCCAGGCAGCATCACCACCCAGCAGCAGCAGTAGCAGAGCAGCAGCAGCATCACCCACCACCAGCAGCGCCAGTACGCAGCAGGCAGCAGCAGCAGCAATCACCACCACCAGAAGTCAGCAGCAGCAGTACGCAGAAACAGCAGCCGCAGAAGTAGCAGCAGCAGTAGCAGCGCAGCAGCAGCATCAACATCACACTAGAAGTAGCCCAGCGTAAAGCAGTAGCAGCAGCACACCACCACCACTAGAAGTAGCAGCAGGCAGTAGGGGCAGCAAGCAAGTAGCAGCAGCAGCAGCAGTAGCAGCAGCAGTAGCAGCAGTAGCAGCAGCAGTAGCAGCAGCAGCACCACCACCACTAGAAGTAGCAAGCGCAAGTAGCAGCAGTAGCAGTACCCACTATATATAATGACATCAGACTAATACTAGCAGTCTAACAGTAGACTTACCAGAATAGGATGTCGTTAGTAGACTTACCAGTATAGGATATTGTTAGTACTAGACTTACCAGTATAGGATATAGTAGTTACCAGTATAGGATATTGTTAGTAGTAGACTTACCAGTATAGGATATAGTAGTTACCAGTATAGGATATTGTTAGTAGTAGACTTACCAGTATAGAATATAGTAGACTTACCAGTATAGGATATAGTTAGTAGTAGACTTACCTTACCAGTATAGGATATAGTTAGTAGTAGACTTACCAGTATAGGATATTGTTAGTAGTAGACTTACCAGTATAGGATATTGTTAGTAGTAGACTTACCAGTATAGGATATAGTTAGTAGTAGACTTACCAGTATAGAATATAGTAGACTTACCAGTATAAGATATTGTTAGTAGTAGACTTACCAGTATAGAATATCGTTAGCTTCGTGTCTCTCGTAGCGCACAGTCTTACAGATCGCTCGCAGCGCAGGTTCCCGTAGCTGCGCCAACGCCTCCATGCCGTGCAGGTGAGAATAGATGTACTGAAGATCCTGAAACCATGGCAATGCAGACGCACGCGTGTGAATGCCGGGTGTGGACGCGCGCAGGCACGTAGGTGCGTGTGCGCGATACATACACCCACATATACTTAGTATTAGTATTACACATAGAGATGTCGGAAATACATGTGTGTGGGTGGGTGCGTGTGTGTGTGCGTGTGCGTGTGTGTGCGTGTGTGTGTGTGTGTGTGTGTGTGTGTGTGTGTGTGTGTCGGTCGGTGTGTGTGTCGTGTGTGTGTGTGTGTGTGTGTGTGTGTGTGTGTGTGTAGTGTCGGTCGGTGTGTGTGT
>NW_014582786.1:4275-4622 GCF_000485595.1 Priapulus caudatus
CTGCTGCTGCTGCTGCTGCTGTTGTTGCTCCAGCTACTACTATTACTGCTGCTACTGCTGCTGCTGCTGCTGCTGCTCTGCTGCAACAGCAGCAGTAGCAGCAGTAGCAGCAGTAATAGTAGTAGCTGGAGCAACAGCAGCAGCAGCAGCAGTAGCAGCAGTAATAGTAGTAGCTGGATGCTGCTGTTGCTCCAGCTACTACTATTACTGCTGCTACTGCTGTTACTGCTGCTGCTGCTACTGCTGCTGCTGCTGCTGTTGCTCCAGCTACTACTATTACTGCTGCTACTGCTGCTGCTGCTGTTGTTGCTCCAGCTACTACTATTACTGCTGCTACTGCTGCTGCT
>NW_014582786.1:5963-7193 GCF_000485595.1 Priapulus caudatus
TCTCTTCTCTTTCTTCTCTCTTCTCCTTCTCTCTCTCTCTCTCTCTCTCTCTCGCCTCTCTCTTTCGTCTCTTTCTCTCTTCTTATTTCTCTCTTCTCTCTCTCTCTCTCTCTCTCTTCTCTCTACTCTCTCGCCTCTCTCTTCTCTCTCTCTCTCTCTACTCTCTCTCTCTCATCTCTCTCTCTCTCTCTCTCTCTCTCTCGGCTCTTCTCTCTTCTCTCCTCTCTCCTGCCTCTCTTCTGGTTCTCGATCTCTCTCTCTCCCTCCCCACCCCCCCTCTCTCTCTCTCTCTGCTCCCCTCTCTCTCTCTCTCCCTCTCTTGTTTCTCTATAGATCTCTCTTCTCTCTCTCTCTCTCTCTCTCTCTCTCTCCTCTCTCTCTCTCTCTCGCTCCGCTCTCGCTTCACGCTCTACTTCTCTTTCTGTCGCTCGCTCTCTCTCTCTCTCTCTCCCTCGCCTCTCTCTCTCTACTCTCTCTCTCTCTCTCTCTCTCTCTCTCTACTCTACTCTCTCTCTTGCATTTTCTCTCCAACTCACAAAAAATATTGCAATCTTTCTCCCCGTGATCGCACGCACGCACGCACGCACGCACGCACGCACGCACGCACGCACGCGTGTTGGCCGCAGCACCTACTGTACGCTACTGTACATCAGCCAAACCGCCGCCGCGCTGCGCTCAAGAATGCAATTATCTATGCGCCGATGCCGCCGTAGACGGTCCCCACCGACCGCTGCACTCCACCCTCCACACCACCGCGCGCGACGCCCGGGACAGTCTAACGACGTGGAACTGGTTCCGTCGCTACTGTTAGAGCAATTACCATCTGATAAAATTGCCTTCGCGAAAAAAAGCTCACTCTCTCTCTCTCTTCTTGCGCTCAGGGTCAGTTTTGCTCCCGCGTGACTGACCGCGACGGGAAACTGAGAGAAGGAGGAGCCAGAGGAGAAGGAGAGAGGAGGAGGGAGGGGAGGGAAGGGTAGGGGGAGGAGGGAGGAGGGTCCTTCCCCTGCCCGCGCGCACACACACACGCACGCACGCACACGTACACACGCATGCACACACGCACGCACGCACACGTACACACGCATGCACACACGCACGCATGCATGCCCACACATGACCGTGAGAATACAAACGGACAAAACACACAAAACACGCACACACACACACACACACACACACACACACACACACACCACACACACACACACACACACACACACACACACA
>NW_014582787.1:0-4121 GCF_000485595.1 Priapulus caudatus
TGTGTGTGTGTGTGTGTGTGTGTATATGTGTGTGTGTGTGTGTGTGTGTGTGTGTGTGTGTGTGTGTGTGTGTGCGTGTGTGTGTGTGTGTGTGTGTGTGTGTGTGTGTGTGTGTGTGTGTGTGTGTGTGTGTGTGTGTGTGTGTGTGTGTGTGTGTGTGTGTGTGTGTGTGTGTGTGTGTGTGTGTGTGTGTGTGTGTGTGTGTATGTGTATGTGTGTGTGTGTGTTGGTGTGTGTGTGTGTGTGTGCGTGTGTGCGAATGTGTGCGGGGGTATGTGTGCGTGTATGTCGGTATACATCAAGGTAGCACACGCGGTGTATACTTGCAAGTAGCACATGTGCAAACAGGTGCATTAGCCGTGCGAGCAAAGCCCGGAAACCGCGCCCGTAGAACGGAATATGCGAGTTTTTCACAAACCCATTCAGTGCTGGTAGCGCGTAATGCATTATGCCTGTAGTAGTAGTAGTAGCCTCTAGTTCCCGCGCGCGCGAAACAATGACCGAGATTTTGGCAGACTGCCAGCGTACGTTATTCTGTGTTATATGTTAATTTACCTTGACCTGTTCGTCGGTTAACCACGCGACTTGGATAGTGTTGCTAGGTCAGTCTAGAGCCTAACTGTAACACTAACCCTAAGCTATTACTAATCCTAACTCTAACCATAACCCTAACCGTAACCCCAACCCTTCTCCTCACCTTAACCGTAACCCTTCTCCTCACCCTATACGTAATAATAGCCCTAACAAAAACTCTAACTTTAACCCACTCCTGGCCATAACCTTAACCCTAACATAAAGCCCTTTGGTTAGGTCCCGGAGTTTGTCCCCAAGGGATACGCAGAGCTTTTTAGCGCCAGTATAACAGCAGTCAGTCCACCCGTTGCAACATCAGCGACCGACGATGAACGTTCCAACTAATCACGTTCCTGTACGCCGAGTGATTATAATGAAAATTCTATTAGGACTCGTGCACACATACGCACGCACGCACGCACATGTCTGACTGCGCGCCATGAATCATGGGAATCGCCCTCAGAATTTGTTATCACTACGATAATGAATGCAAAGTAAAAATTGATGTTTTCGCTCGAAATTTTACCGCCCCGTTAGCCACTGCTGCCGATCGTTGATCATGTGACTACTAAGGCTTCACAGTTCATCGATTAAACTTCAAGGTTATATATATATATATATGTATATGTATATGTATATGTTTATATATATAGATATAAATTGCACGTGTCCGATGCATCAGCGCAGCGTCGCATCCAGTCCCTCGTGAAATATACCACGAGCCATCGATGCTTTCGGCAATCTCTGTCAGGGGGCTCGGTACAAGGCTTTTCGCATAACGCGCACGAAACCAATCATATTTTCGCATATGGGTGGCGTAGGCGTTTGTTACGTTGTCAGTTGCATGCTCGTTTATCATTATTTATATTCTTTATTATTAATTTTATTGTCAGTGACGAATGGGCAAAACAAAAGACGCACGTCCGTTTCGGAAAAATGACGAAGCTGTCCTGTGTCTCAAATCGCGTCTCTCTCCCAGCGACGCATCACCACATCCGTTACCCGCGCACCGCCCAGTATATCCGCTGTGTCCACAGCTAAGTTATTAGTAGTCGAGCTTCGTCAAACATCCCAGAATGAGATGAAAGCAGAAAGGAAGACGCGCTTCAAAGACGCATCAAACACAATGATGATGAGACGAGAAAATATTGATGAGTCGACGAAGGAGGAGGTCGAGGACGAGGAAGAAGACGAGGAGGAGGAGGAGGAGGAAGACGAGGAAGAAGAGAAAGACGAGGAGGAGGAAGAAGAGGGGGAGAGGAGGAGGAGGAGGAGGAGAAGGAAGAAGAGGAGGACGAGAAGAAAGAGAAAGAGGGGGAGGAGGAGGAGGAGGAGGAGGAGGAGAACGAGGAAGAAGAGCAGGACGAGGAGGCGGAAAAAGAGGAGAAGGAGGAAGACGACAAGGAGGAGGACGAGGAGGAGGAGGAGGAGGAAGAAGAAGAGCAGGAGCACGAGGGGGAGGAGGAGGGTGGAGTAGGAGTAGGAAGAGGAGGAGGAGCAGCAGGAGGAGGAAGAGGAGGAGGAGGAGCAGTAGGAGGAGGAGGAGAGCAGCAGGAGGAGGAAGAGGAGGAGGAGGAGCAGTAGGAAGGAGGAGGAGCAGCAGCAGCAGCAGCAGGAGGAGGAAGAGGAGAAGGAGAAGGAGGTGTAAGAGCAGGAGGACGGGAACGAAGAACAACATTTTGAGTAACTTCGTAAACGAACAAAACTGACAACCAGTCAAGTGTAGTGAACGAAACTAGTTTTGAAGTTGTTAAAGTTCGCGTGTAATTGAAGAAGCTGAGTGCTCTTTCAATTCGAATCGAATCTTCAAAGTATCTCCGTCACATTTCTGCGACAGACGACATTTCTAGCGAGCACACTGGCGAGCGAGCGAGTGTACGACTATCTATGCAAAAACGACGCTCACATGCCTAGTACAGTTTACCATAAACTCCACTGCCCGCACTACTGTCTATACTGTCGTAATGGACATGGACCAACATCGGTCAACTTTCATAAGAGAAACCCTGCCTGAGCTTCAGACACGAGTTATGATTGTTTGTTTATTCGTGCAGATGCAGCGAGAACATGGCGCAGGCAATGACGCCGTAACCATGGATGCAGGGTTCGTTTCCATAGCGACGCCGTCTCCATGGCGACGCCGTGGTCATGGACGCATTCCCTTACAGACGAAGGTACTGCCAAGTATATCCATAATACCTATTTAACACGGGATAACTATTAATACGACATCCAGGAATACTCCGTTGCTTTGAAGACATCCCGACCTCGTAGCCATAGATACACGGTAGCCATGGATACACCGCATCAACTAGGTTTCCATGGCGACGCGCGTATCAGCAGCTTTTGGCGATGAGCCAACACTTCAATGTCGCTAAACTTCGCTTGAAGTGCCGTTACGCTTTGAACGGAATGTCGCCGGTGCCTCGTAGTCATCGGCTCGATCTCGCACGTGCGAGTGCCGGCGAGCTTATTCAAATTGCTAAACGACCTAGTATGGCGCGGCGTCCCGGCTGCGCACAGCGCTGCATCCTCTGCGCCTGCGATCATCGCCTCTCCGTCAGGGCAGCGCGTCCCCATCTTCTGCGGTCGCCTGCACGCAGCTCTGTCAGCAGCTTTTTGCTCCGCCGCCTTAGTGACCCTCCTCTGTCCTGCACGCTTTCTTCGCAGAGCGTCTCTCTCCTCTCTACTCTCCTCTCTCTCTTTCTCTTCTCTCGCTCTCGTCATCGCTCTCTCTCTCTCTCTGCGCACGCTCTCTCTCTCGCTCTCTTTCTCTACTCTCTCGTCTCTCTCTCTCTCTCGTCTCGCTCCTCTCTGTCGCACGCCTCGTCGCCCTCTCTCTCTACACATCTCTTTCTCCTCTCTCTCTCCCTTCCCAACTCTTCTCATCCCTTCTCTCGTCTCTCTCTTCCCTTTCCATCCTCTTTCTCTCTCCCGCCCTTCCTCTCTCTTCCTTCTCTTGTCATCGCCCTCCCTTCTCTCCCTTTTCTCGCGGCGCTCGACTAGAAAGTTTGTATGAGCCGCGGCTTTGAAGTGGCAGAAATCTATGGCGCTAGCCACTACTATATCATAGCTGCATAGAGTTCGCTCTCTCTCGCTTCGCTCTCTCTCTCTCAAGGGCGCGCGGCGCTCTCTCTTCTCTCTCCTCTCTCCTCTCTCTCCTCAAGGCATCTCTCCCTCTCTACTGCTCTCTCTCTCCCTCTCTCTTCTCGATCTCTCTCTCTCTCTCGTCTCTCGTGAACATTGCCATCCCTCAGCAGACGATCGTCGGAGCGCGCGGCGGCAGGTGGCGGTTGCCTTTTTGCGCTACATGGACAGAACCGTGTGCGTGAGTGATGTGTGGGGGCGGCTGTGTGTGTGTGTGTGTGTGTGTGTGTGTGTGTGTGTCGTGTGTGTGTCGGTGTGTGGTGTGTGGTGTGTGTGTGTGTGTGTGTGGTGCGTGCGTCGTGCGTGCTGCGGCGTGCGTAGCGATGCTGGCGTGCGGATGTGCGCGGCAAGCGTTGTGTACGGTCCGGCGCTTCCCCCCTGCTCATCTTCCCCTTCCAAAT
>NW_014582787.1:6387-7192 GCF_000485595.1 Priapulus caudatus
GCTGCTGCCGCTACTACTACTACTACTGCTACGGCTGCTACTGCTGCTACTGCTACTGCTGCTGCTACTACTGCTACGGCTGCTACTGCTGCTACTACTACTGCTGCTCCTACTACTGCTACGGCGGCTACTGCTGCTGCTACTGATACTGCTGCTACTACTGCTGCTGCTACTGCTAGACGTAAATCGTCACGGGCCATTAAATAAATTCTACGATCGCTTCCCGAAAAAAATAGATATGTTTCGAGATACAAAGGCCGAGGATAAATGAGCGCATGTGTGCGCAATTGAGAGCGCGACACGAGTGGCTTCGGTAGAGCTCCATGGTGCGTGTAGAGAAAGGGGTGTGAGCGTGCCTGCGTGTGTGCGTGCGTGCGTGCGTGCGCGCGTGTGCAGTGGCCCGTTGGCACCCACTCGTCCGCCCATTGAAATGATGTCTAGCAGAAAGATTGTCAAATTGCTTCCTCTTTACTCGCAAACATGCAATTTCTCTCGGGCGGGTTCTCTCTCTACTTCCACTCTCTCTCGTTTACTATCTCTGCCACGCGCAGGCGCTCTCTTCCTCCTCTTTTTGCTCGCTCTCTCTCTCCATTTCAATTTCTCTCGCGCCTTCCCCCCTCTCTCCCTCTCTCGCGCCTTCCCCCTCTCTCCCTCTCTCGACCCGTCTCTCTCTCTTCCTCTGTTCTTCTCTCTCCCCGTCTCTCTCTCTCTTCCTCTGTTCTTCTCTCTCCCCGTCTCTCTATCTTTATCTCGCTCCTCCCCTCTCTTCTCTCTCTCTCTCTCTCTCTCTCTCTCTCTCTCTCTC
>NW_014582788.1:0-7190 GCF_000485595.1 Priapulus caudatus
GCTGCGTATGTGCTTGTCTGTAATCTCATGGAATGAACTTTTGGCTGTAGCTTGCTCTGGCTTTACTTGTGTAGGAAGAGTCCATGTCACAATCGTATCCGTCCAATCTGACCAGGCTTTAGCGGCTTTTCTATTGAGCTCTGGATCTTCAGAAAACAAGCAATGGTGATAAGTTTGCAACAATGTTTCATCCGATTCAATCTTTGGAAGACAGGTGTTCAAGGTTTCCCATAACTCAGGATACAGTCTGCATACACCATCACTAAAAAACCAGTCCAGGTCACGTTTTGAGGCCAGAAAAGCTCCTCTTAGAATCATACTTGATACTTTATCAGTATGCGTTTGTGCGTAAAGCAGGGCGAGGGTAACCCCCCAGGAACCAGCAAAAATCACCCACTTTTCAACGTTTAACTTTTGTCTAATTGTTTCGATATCTTTCATCAAGTGGTGGGTTGTATTGTTGTCTAGGCAGCCATGGGGAGTAGAATGCCCGCAGCCACGCTGATCAAACAAGATGATACGATAATATACAGGGTTAAAATAACGACGGTGAGAGGCGTTACAGGCTGACCCTGGACCACCATGGAGAAAGATCACAGGAATGCCATCCGAGTTACCACATTCCTCTACATAGAGTTGATGTGGTGTATCGACATTGATTGAATAGGTTTTAGGGTTTTCTATCTCTGATAAAGTTGGCATTCGATTTTTTAGCGCTATTCTAGATTGGAAAGTTTTGATGCTTAGTTTTTTGAAGCGCGCGATGATTGCGGAAGATTAAACGGCTTTCTTAACTATTTGATGGTGTGGAAATTATGTATACCTTTCTTCTAATGGCTCTAATATCTTTTCGGGACCAATTTTCCATGATTTGGAGATTTTGAGCAACTGGATCGTAACTGGCTGCATCCCCGTGAGCATGAGAGCTGACAGCGACACCCGAGCCGAGTCTTTTCTTTCTCATCACAGCTGCGACAAGGTTTTTTCATCGGTCAGGTCGAATCCCGCCGAAACTTATTTGAAATCCGGGCGAAATCGTTTCCATATCCAATCAATACTGTGGTCTTAACATTAGGTAATCTCCAAGGCTTGGAATTATCGTGCAGGAAATGACAGGTACAAGGCTGATCCGTCAGGAGAAGTGATGGTAAGGGAAAATTACCCACCGTTGCATGCCGGGTTTGGAGCGAATCTCGAATAATCAGAAACGCTGACCGTAAAAAATACGGGGGACATTTTTTCCTTCATTTTCTGCATTGATATTCATGTGCACCTTTTTTCGCTTTAGTAATTTGCTCTCTTGGTGCGGTAAAAGCTGTTCTTTATTAAGTTCGCCCAGCCGTAATATTTGCGTAGTCGCGTAATCCTATCATAGTCAGCCTCACAAGGCGCGATGGCAAGTTCAAGAATGTCTTTGATCTGGTCAAGTATTTTGTCGATGCAAGACAAAAACAAAGTACCATTGGGTATCTTGTTTTTTTACCGTATGACGCGCCATTATCTAGTTTTGCTGAAAGTATCAGTTCCTGCGATGAAGTTAATTAAGTTTCTCGTTACTAGCCTAGAAAGCTACTTGAATTGTGATTCAAGACGCGGCTTCTTTAAAAGCAGCAATACGGTCTCCGTCCATGCCAACACCGACGTAAGTAGATTGGTGTAATAGGCGCAGTTTTCTAGATTCGGCGCCGATTACAATGTTCAAAGTCTTTACGCTACCAGCTGGTCGCCCACCAGAAAACCCAAGTTAGTGCGCCCCCTTTTTCCGCCGGGCTTCTCTTATACGCGTACCATCATCTGTCTGAAAGCCTTCTTCTTGCTAATTCCGCGATATCCATATGGGTTTGAAGCAAGTCAGGCATTGTAGGCGCAGGAGTAGGGTAGTTGCAGCCAATAACCAAGAGGCGGTGGGCCTGGTTTGTTATTAAGGTTGGATCCAACCATTACTTTCTGCTCTGTGATGAAACGATTACGTCGTCACTGACATCTGCACCTTCGAATTAGGGTGCTCAAGTGTTTTGAATGAATTGCGCCAACGTTGCTTTTCCATGCGCACCCTTTGTTTGCATTATTTCGCCAAGCACTTCCGGCTAAGTTTTAACCATGCCTTCATGGTATAAGGATCAACATGACTAGTTGCTGTGCTCTTCCGCACTGGAAGGCGGAATAAGGGTGATAGTGCTGGTATGGCGTCTTTATTCATTTTAATACTGAGTAGATCCGACCTGTTATTATACGGTTGTGATAGGGTGGTTTTGTTCTCAAACATAGGCCATCCACAATCATCTAGCATGTCCATAAAATATCCAGTTTAACATGTAGAACATTTTTGCTCACGCGTTTTGTAATAATTCAGTGTGATGTCTAGTCCATGTTCTACATCGCGTCTTGCTTCAGAAAGGCGATTACGGAAATATTGGTATCCCTTTACATCAATCCATGGATAAAACTCTGGCCACTTATCTAGACGCTTTTGATGGATTTTCGGAGCAAATAGTTCAGTTAGCGAAGAACTTGCGGCAACTTCCCATGGTTGCTGACGAGCAAAATTTACGTAAGCATCAATTGCAAACTTCACACCCGGTAACAGGTGTTCGTGAGATAACAGTTCTTCTCGTTTAAGGCCGACAGACTCGCCTAGCATGAGCCAAGCTTCTATACCGCCTTCGCTATCAGCATAACCATCATGATCCAGAATACGTTGCACCCATGAGCGACGAACATCACGATCCCAGCAGTTAGACATGATAGAAGCATCTTTAACAGGGATAGCCACTTGATAATAAAAGCGATTGGCAACCCAGCCTTGAATCGCTTTTTTATCCAGCTTTCCAGAATTCATCAAAATGTGGAATTCGTGGTTTATGTGATAATACTTTTCCTTATCACGAAGCTTTTGTTCGAACTCTTCACGAGTCCATGCTTTATGTAAGTCGGCAATGTTATTGTCAGTGCTCATGTTTTTCTATGTTGATACCTAGTGCTTACGCTATTTATAAATGAATATCCATACCATCGTAGGATACTTCAATACTAGCTTCATTAAGTGTTGCACGCTCTGGCGTTGATTCATCCAGAATAGGGTTAGTATTGTTAATGTGAATGAGTATTTTACGAGGTTTTGAAAGGGACTTCAGTGTTTCCAAAATACCACCTTCGCTGGACTGATCCAAATGTCCCATTTCACTTGCCAACTTGTTACTAATGCCTTCGTGAGACATCTCGTTATTAGTCCACATGGTGCCATCCACTAAAATGCAATCGGCATCTTCCATGTAGCCTTTGACGTGGGGTTCTATTTCACCTAATCCAGGGGCATAGAATAGTGCCTTTCCAGTGTTTGTATCTTCAATTTTCATACCGATGTTATCACCCGGTACGGTGTTATGTCGATGTGGAGAATAAGGGGGAGCTTCGCTTTTAAGTGGAACGACGGTAGTGGCAACGGCCGGTAAATTTAGCCCTGTAGGGCTTGAGATTTCAAAACTGCTTTGTCTGTGTTGACTTATTCCAAGTTACCACACGCGAAATGCTCTAGAATATTGAAAATTGGGAAAGCTGTGGGGGGGGTGGGGGAGGGTCCCAACCCTTTAACGGCTTCCGTGCATAGATATTCCCAAGGAGCGGTGTGCTGCTCTAAGCATCAATAAGCAGCGAGTGTATGGTCCCGATTTGTGCTCTACAAATCAACGATTGCGCAGCATACCTGTTGTCACGTAACCGCTCTGTTTGGTTGAAAAAGATGCTGAAAAGGATTCTAGTTGAGCACGAGATATGCGGCGAGGCATTAAAACAAGACCACAGTTTCATTGTCGTTACTGATTGGCAATTGAGGATTGGGTGCGAGCAAGTGCCGTTAAAATTTCCTTCACGTATGCGTGACAATTATTGCAGTTTCAATTCCACTGAGAAAGCCATCCACCAGCGCCAGAACCTAAAACTGCTCGAATACATAAAAAAGATGAATATTAATTAGAAGTAGTGAAAAAGATAGGAAAATAAAAAAAGGGAATGTAGAAATATTCGCCCTGCCTAGTAGTGCTTTAAGCGGTTCATGATGTACATTTACTTCAAAACCAAAAAGCATATCCTTGATAGTAAGGTGTTTCCCAATTTCATATATAAGATCTCCTTATAAATTTAATTTAGTATGGCTATCAATTTAACGTCCTATCGTGGTTTTCCGGAGAAAAAGAATAAAAAGACAGTTTAGAATAACGCATTTACTGACACTACTAACAATTGTTCTAAACTTTGCACAAAACATGCATTGCACCCTACAATTCACCCATGAAAAGACGTTTGCTAATGGACCACTGAGTCAAAGTTATGGACTGTAAGATAAAGTATAGGGTAAAACCAAAATATCTATAATTTTATTTATTTCTTATCTTCTTCCTGCCTACAGTTACGGAACCAATCTAACAAGCCTCTGGTAGAGCTATCATGCGCATAGAGGTCGTCGTTGCTTTCCATTTCTTCGAGGATATTCTTGGTGAGGTTTTTTCCCAATTCAACACCCCATTGATCATAGGAATTAAGGTTCCAGACCGTACCCTGCACAAAAATTTTGTGTTCATACATGGCGATAAGTGAACCCAGCGCGTGGGGTGTTAACTTCTTTAGGACAATGGAGTTACTCGGTTGGTTACCTTCAAAAATCATATGTGGTAAGCGTTTTTCCGCTTTGCATAACTCAATGCCAGCCGAGATTAATTGTTCTCGGGTTTCTTCCATGGTGCGTCCGCGCATTAAAGCTTCAGTTTGAGCAAGAAAGTTAGATGCGAGGATATTGCAATGCGTTTCATTGCAGTGGTGCGATATAACAGAAGCAATGAAGTCAGTAGGGATAATCCGAGTACCTTGATGCAGCAATTGGTAGAATGCATGCTGACCATTAATGCCTTCTGCTCCCCAAATAATTTTACCCGTGGAGTAGGTGGTTTGTTGGCCTTCTTTATCGACTGATTTGCCATTGCTTTCCATATCAGCTTGTTCTAAGTAAGCAGGTAGTAAGCGTAGATTGTGGTCATATGGCAAGATGGCACTGGACTCAGCATGGAAGAAATTACCGTACCAAATACCTAACATGGCTAATATGACGGGAATATTCGATTCTAATGGTTCATTACGAAAATGATTATCCATCGCATGAGCGCCTTCTAGCAGCTCAATAAAGTGATCCATGCCAAGGTATAAAATACTAGAGAGACCAATGGCTGACCATAGTGAATAACGACCGCCTACCCAGTCCCAAAAATAAGCGGAACATATTCTCGGGTCAATAGCAAATGCTTTTGGCACTGCAGGTTCATTGGTTGATTACCGCACAAAGTGCTTTGCGATATCATTCTTCGGTGACACGTCCTGGGCCGCTAAGAACCATTCTTGCAGCTGTTGTTTTGCCATGGTAATGGGTTTCTTGAGTGGTCAAAGTTTTTTGATGATCACGGAATACAAGTTGTTTCTGCGATCCGCAGTTCAATAGAATTTGTTGATGTGTGGAAGCATCTACATTTGGATGACAAAGCTCACTTTTAATTGAAGGCTGTGGCGTAATTGTTAAGCGCCGCGACAAACCTAGCTTTAGGGCCTAAGTCTGAGCCGCGATCACCCACATTCACAAATGCGTAATGGGTAAGCCCGGCATAAGCCTATTCATTGACCGCTACGAGACTTTTTTCTCGGAAAATACCTTCATCTTTCCAGTTCAGCATTAATATCGGGCATGATATATTTCATCGTCACAAAACACGGCGTGTATTGCCCCTTCGATTGGTAAGGACGAGTGTGCACGAACGCTCGGCCTTCGGTGTTATTGATTTTTCACCTGCAAACTGCGATCGCCGCTGTTCTTCAACCTTTAGTTTGGCGAGCCGAGATTAAATGAGAGGTGGAGCGTTCATCTGTTATGCGGTTCTTTGAGTAATCGAGGAGGCATATTCGTTACAATTTTATTGAAGTAACCGATTAAAATGCGCCTCGGATCTTCATCAAACTAAGTCCACCATATTGAATTTTACGGGCATCCGTTATGATGCTTTCAGCCATGCTAGCCATGCCTGAAGTATTAATCATATGGGGATTTGAATTGAGATAACGCGTAGTGGTCGCATGATTCATAACCTTTTGTTTGTGTATCTCCATGAGCATATTTTATTTGAGAGGGGCCTTTAGCTCAGTAGAGCCCCTACTTTTTGATTTTTATTGGTTACACGTGGATGGGCCAGATTTCAGGTCTTAAGTACCGTTAATGTTCTTTTAATGCGCGATAATTATAGTTTAATTTCTACGGTTTATTGGAAGAATAGTGGGTAAAAGTGTCTATAAAGCAGGTTTCCTTAATGTCCTATTCGCTGAGCTCTTTGCTGGCATCATTATTACAACTTCTAACTTTTAAACAATAAGTGGCAGTTAATGCGTCATGGAAAAATCATATCGTAAGCAATAACCCGATTTGCATAGATTTGCGTTTACTTTAGTATAAAATCTGTTTTTTGATGAGCTGTAATTTTTTGACATTTTTGTGCTGCAGAAATCTGCCCTCATAGAGGAATACCTTTTTTATTAACCCACTGTTCTTCCATTACAATTAACTGATCTAACTCGTGTTGAGTGAAGCCTGCTTGCAAGCGCGCTTCGGTGAAAAAGGGTGAACGTAGAGGGGCGCCCATGTATTGGGTTAATAAATCACGAAAGGTTGAATCAGGATCGAGTTTTTGCTGTGCACAGCAGTAATGAAACCAGCGTGATCCGATGGCAACATGACCGATTTCATCGCGCAAAATAAGGGTGAGAATATCAACCGTTTCTTGATCATCTACTTTTTTTAAGCGTTCCATCATGCCTGGCGTTACATCCAAACCTCTTGCTTCCAGTACACGAGGCACTAGGGCCATTCTTGTAAGTACATCGTGATCGGTCGCGACGGTCATTTCCCATAAACCATTATGAGCGGGCATATCACCGTAATGGTAGCCCATTTTTTCGAGTCGTTGGCGTAATAGGCTGAAATGATGGGCTTCTTCAGCGGCAACTTGTAGCCAGTCAATGTAAAAATCACGCGGCATGTGTTGAAAGCGATACAGGGCATCAAGCGCAAGGTTAATCGCATTAAACTCAATATGTGTAACAGCATGAATTAAACTAGCGCGGCCTAATTTTGACGTGAGCTTGCGGTGTTTTAATGCCTT
>NW_014582789.1:0-672 GCF_000485595.1 Priapulus caudatus
GTGTGCGTGCGTGTGTGTGTGCGTGTGTGTATGTGTGTGTGCGTGTGTGTGTGTGTGCGTGTGTGTGTGTGCGTCGTGTGTGTGTGCTGTGTGCGTGCGTGTGTGTGTGCGTGTGTGTATGTGTGTGTGCGTGTGTGTGTGTGTGTGTGCGTGTGTGTGTGCGTGTGTATGTGCGTATGTATGTGTGTGTGCGTGTGTGTGCGTGTGTATGTGCGCGTGTGTGGGTGTGTGTGTGTTCACAGTAGTTCACACAGTAGCACACGCAGTATTGTACACATGCAATAGTACACACAGTAATGTACACAGATAGATAGATAGTAATGTACATATTAGTGTACACAGTGCACATAGATAGTAGTGCACATATTAGTGTAGCAGACGAGACTCGTGAGTGCACGCTCGTGACTCGCGCGCTCGTGTTGGCATAACACTGTAACGGCACAATTCCCGCCATTGTAGAATAACATCTCGTCAGTGGTGCTGAGCACGATCGTAAATAGATGGCGGTGATGTTTCACAACGGTCTCTCATTCTTTATAGCATGAATGACCTGACCCCCCTCTCTCTCTCTCTCTCGCTCTCTCTCTCTCTCTCTCTCTCTTTCTCTCTCTCTCGCTCTCTCTCTCTCTCTCTCTCTCTCTCTCTCTCTCTCTCTCTCTCTCTCTCTCTCTC
>NW_014582789.1:1693-2818 GCF_000485595.1 Priapulus caudatus
CACACACACACACACATACGCACGCACGCACGAACGCACGAACGCACGCACGCACACAAACACACACACACGCACGCACGCACGCACGCACGCACGCACACACGCACGCACGCACGCACACACACACACACACACACACACGCCCCATCCTAGAAAACATATATGTGTGACTGTTTCTGTTATTCACATTGTTGTCACGCGTCGTCATTAAAGTGTCCGTGTGTGTGCGCGCGTGCGTGTGTGTGCGCGCGTGCGTGTGTATGTCTAGGTGTGTGCGCGTGTGCGTGTGCAGCGTGGCATGCATGCACGCACGCATCAGGGCGGGGTTTCATCTGAATGCAGAACACTACGCTACACGCGCGCACGCACGCACGCACGCACGAGCAGCAACAGCAGTAGCAGTAGCAGCAGCAGCAGCAGCAGCAGCGGCGGCGGCGGCAGCAGCAGCGGCGGCGGCGGCGCTCCAATTTCCAATTACGGCTTCGCGCCGAGCATTCGTCGTTATTGCGATATATTATCGCATTGTGTAAACGCGCGCTGCTGCTGCTACTGCTGCTGCTGCTGCTACTGCTCTGCTGCTGCTCTGCTGCTGCTGCTGCTGCTGCTCTGCTGCTCTGCTACTAAGCAGTAGCAGAGCAGCAGAACTACTGCTGCTGCTGCTGGTGCTGCTGCTGCTACTTCTCCGGAGAGAGGCAGTCATCACGTCACGCAGACGTCACGTCGCGTCTCCCCAATGTCATTGCCATGGCAACGCAGTCGCCCGCGCGCGGTGACGTCACACGAGTAATGCAGCGCAGCAAACAATTAAGTGCATTCTAAGTGCAAGTTAATGTATTCAATAAGATCTTGGAGTAATAAAATCTTGGAGTAATAATTCCGCCATCTAAGCATCCGGATATGAAGACGTCCAACTGGGCGCACGCGTGTGTTTGGTTCAGGGTTTAGTATTAATATTACTCAACTCGATGTGATTTTCTACTTTTATTCTTATCGTTGCGAGCGTGCGTGCGTGCGTGCGTGCGTGCGTGCGCGTGTGCGTGTGGCTACTTGAGTTTGTGCCTCTCTCTCTTTCTCTCTCTCTCTCTCTCTCTCTCTCTCTCTCTCTCTCTCTCTCTCTCTCTCTCT
>NW_014582789.1:4111-7190 GCF_000485595.1 Priapulus caudatus
GAGAGAGAGAGAGAGAGAGAGAGAGAGAGAGAGAGAGATAGAGAGAGAGAGAGAGAGTTTCACATGCAGGTCACGCGTTATTAATCATATGACAAGCTGCGCCTATAGTTCAAAGACATGCTCCGCATTAACAAAAACATAAACCGTATGCACAAGCTGCCGCAACCAATACGAATCCATTATGTTTTAGCAAAGCTGAAATGCGAATCGCTTCCGGCTAAATAGGATTTCATCAGAATTTATACCTGGATTTACTGGATGTACATTTGCTCGGGCGTTTTGAAGGCGTTTCGTGATAACAATTACATTAAAGATTGGCTCAGAGCTGAGCGAGCACTGAGAAATCTACTACTGGATTAGTACCTAGATGCAACTGGAAATAAATTTGCACTGGCGATTAAAAGACGAAAACGTGCTCGTTCCGCCATCTAGTGATGAAAAACGTACACATTTTAATACTAACGGTTTAATGCCAACTCGGCGTCACTCTCTCTCTCTCTCTCTCCCTCTCTCTCTCCTCTCTCTCTCTCTTCTCTCTCTCTCTCTTTTCTCTTCTCTTCTCTCTCTCTCTCGCTCTCTTACTCTCTTCTTTTCTAGCTTCATTCTCTCTGTTCCTCTCTCTCTCTCTCGGCGCTCCTCGCTTTCTCGCTCTCTCTCTCCTCTCGCTTCTCTCTCTTTCTCTTTCTCTCTCTCTCTCGCTCTCTCTCTCTCTCTCTTTCTCTCTCTCTCTCTCTTATCTCTCTCTCTCTCTCTCTCTCTCTCTCTCTATCCTCTCTTCTCTTTCTCTGTTCTCTCTCTCTCTCTCCTCTCCTCGCTTCTCTTTCTCTCTCTCACCACGAACACCCGCTGTAGATAAAAACAAAGTCAATGTACTAAATAAAGGGTGTTTAAAGGTTAATTGCACAAGCTTCAAATACACTCTCTCATCAGCGTTCAGGCAGACATTGGAATGTAATCAAATAATCAAAAAACAAATACAATGCGTTTAGTAGCATATATCAATGAGTCCGAGATTTGATGATAATAATAATCAACTGATGACAACGTGTCGAATTGTCGTGGACTCTCATTTAATATATCTATAACGCATTTATTGTGTTTCTTGATTATTTGCATTTCGTATTCCCAATGTCTCTGACCTGACAGAAGAGAGTGTAATCGGTCGAAAGCCTGTCAATTAAATTAATACACCCTTATTCGTATACCTGGCACTTGTTGTTTTTACTATATATATATATAATATGTATATTAATATAATCAGAGGAGGACGCGTAAGATTAAGTTTCACATAAGTTTATCTATTCATATGCACAAGCTCGCCTATTAGCATCAAGACGATGGCAGCCGTTAACAAAAACATAACCCGGCTACCGCAACCAATCGAATCTATTATCATTTTAGCAAAGCTGAATGCGAAATCGCTTTCCGGCCTAATAGGATTTCATCACCTGGATTTTCATTTTCGTAATCTCCTTCATATTCATCTCATATACTCTGTCTGTTATAACCTGTGATTTACTGCCGATGATAAAATTCTCTCGGCGTTTGGAAGAGCCGTTTCGTATAACAATTACATTAAAGATCGCTCGGCGGTGCAAGCGAGGAGTGAGAATCGACTTTTACTACTGATTACTATCGAAGTGTTCTCTATCTATCTCTCCTCTCGCTCTCTTCTCTACTCCTCTCTCTCTCTCTCTTCTCTCTACTCTCTCTCTCTCTCTCTCCTCTCTCTCTCTCTCCTCTCTCTTCTCTCTCTCTCTCTCTCTCTCTCTCGTTTACTCTCTCGCTCTCTTTCTCTCTCTCCTTCTCTCTTCTACTCTCTCTCTCTCTCCTCTCTCTCTCTCTCTCCGTCTCTCTCTCTCTCTCTCTTCTCTCTCTCTCTCTCTCTCTTTCTTTTCTGCTCTCTCACGCTCCCTCTCTCTCTTCTCTCTCTCTTGTCTCATCTCTCATCTCTCTCGCCAAAAGATGCTCGGGGCTAACGCAGAGTGAGAAATCTACCTGGACGTTAGTACCTAGTGGCACTGAAATAAATTTGCTCTTGCGTTTAAAGTCATTCATGAAGAGACAGCATAGCGCCCAATGCGCTCTTAGCAAACTAGAATCGAAAACAAGTATGTGCCGCATTAGTGATGAAAAACGTACAAATTTTAATAGTGACATTTAATGCAACTTCGCTATTACTTCTCTCCTCTCTCTCTCTCTACTATATATATATATATATATATATATATATATATATATACCGCTGATCGTCTAATTATATGCATATATGGCTCGTAAGACTATTAAAGCCTTTTGAATAATAGATATGAAACGTTATATTCAGTAACAAAGATGATGCGTTAACGATTATATAAATGGCTTATTAAACGATTGTATTAAAGGCTTAAAAGTTAATTTGCGGACCTTATAACGCAGATTATAAAGCATTTTTGCAGTCGCTTATTAAAGCTTTCGCGTTTTAATTATTTTAAATATTTTAGTTTAAATTAATTACGCCTGTTAGAGTTATCGTTTTAATTATTTTCACGGGGTGTTCGATTTTTATTCAGATTTATTTGTTTGATTGGTGTCTCATAAACTTGTCTCATGTTCTACTTTTCGATTCANATAGATAGATAGATAGATAGATAGATAGATAGATAGATAGATAGATAGATATAGATAGATATATAGATAGATAGATAGATAGATAGATAGATAGATAGATAGATAGATAGATAGATAGATAGTAGTTGTTGCTGATGCTGTTGTTCATGCTGATGCTGTTGTTGTTGTGGTTGTTATTGTTGTTGTTGTTGCTTTTCTTCTTGTTCTTATATGTGCACGTACGCAATAACACACCGGCACGCATGCACGCACGCACGCACGCACGCACGCGTGCACCGTGTATTTCACATGCAGTAGGACAGACATATTGACACCGCTGCACAGGCCACACAGCTATGTAAAGGCTGCTATACACAGTAGTTTGACGTTGATGGGTACTGATCAAGATACTGATATCGATATAAGCAGCTGGCGCATGACTGCCACTCTCTCTCGTTCTCTGTCTTATTGTCTCTCTCTCTCTCTCTCT
>NW_014582790.1:0-5297 GCF_000485595.1 Priapulus caudatus
GAGAGAGAGAGAGAGAGAGAGAGAGAGAGAGAGAGAGAGAGAGAGAGAGAGAGAGAGAGCGCGAGGGACTGAGAGAGAGGGGGGAGGAAGAAGAATGGGGGCGATCAATGTCGCATTCTTTCAATGCTGTTTCGCGTCACTAGGACTTGACAAATACGATAACCAAATATGGCCGCGTAAACAGTCGGGGAAACGAAAGATCACATTTCAATGTCAGTGACGAGTTGTACAACTACATATCGAAGAAGACATTGAATGTGAGGCTTGTGGGCCGCCATCGAGTCTGCAAGGGTTTGAAGCCACTCGAGCGTTTTGCGGCGTCTCTCGCTGTTTTCTCCCATTGTCAGAGAGGTACTGGCTGCATTACTGTGACAGGATCGAAGCTATTCAGTGGGTGAAATTGAAATAAAGAGAGCTTGCGAGCGAGCGAGAGAGAGAGAGAGAGAGAGAGAGATAGGGGGGAGCATAAGATCATAAGTGAGGAAGAGAGAAGGAGATGTGGAGAGCGAAAGAGATGCAGAGATCATGCAGAGAGGGGAGAGAGGGAAAAGAAAAAAAGGAACGAGAGAGCAATAGCGAGAGAGAGAGAAGATATATATATATATATATATATATATGTATATATATATATATCTATATATCAGATAGAGAGAGAAGAGAGAGAGAGGCTTATAATTGTATATATAAATAAAAATAATATTATAAGCTATGCACGGCCATCTCTAAGTGGCACACTTCTCTACTGCAGCGCGACCGAAACGTGAAGACGAGGCGTTAAGCGCATGTTTCAAGGTTTCAGCATTAACCGTGGGGATTACAGCTGGAGGCTTCTACCGTCCCGTCGGCGTGATTCCGGGAAAGCGGGCTGCCTCGGGCAGCGCTCCCGTCGTAACGAACGTAGGAAGCAGCGATGAGGCATATTTTGCTAATCTGCAAGAAATGCATTCTTAATCAGACATCAGGCGACTCATGAATAAAAACGATTTCTTGTGCCGTATGTGAACATGTATAGTTGACGAATTTGCACAAAACACATGAGTGCTTGGCTATATGTTATGCAAATTCTACTGATGTAAACTTCAAACTTTTGCAGTAAACAGTCTGTTGACGATAGAAACAACATGCTATGTGTGCGTGTGCGGTGCGTGCACCTGGTGTGTGTGTAATGCGTGTGAGTGCGTACGTGCGTGCGGGCGTGCGTGCGTGCGTGCGTGCGTGCGTGCGTGCGTGTGTGTATGTGTGTGGCGTGTGTGTGTATGTGTGTGCGTGCGTGCGTGCGGCGTGCGCGCGTTTGTGTGTGTGGTGCGTGCGTGCGTGCGCGTGTGTGTGTGGGTGTGTGGTGGTGTGTGTGTGTGCGTTTGGCAGTGGAAAAACAAGACATAGACACTGAAAAAATTGATTGTCAGAGTCATAGTCACGCATTTAGATTAAGAAGGCAATACTGCCGAGCTTTTTAGCAATAGACTCACTGTTTTGCGCCCATCGATGGCCTAAAGACAAAAACACCACCATGTGGCCTCAGCGTATAATGTATCGCGTACCATGCATAAATCAATTAACATAATTAGATAGAATAAATCACTAAAAAATCATAAAACTTCTAATGACCCTAACGGCAGGAGGTTAGTTTTTGCCATCACATACACACGTACGTGCCACGTAATATATATATGTTAATAATGTAATTATTTGCTAAATAATGTACCCTCTATTTGGGTTAAAACATGTATTATTTATATATATCCCACTCACTATTATTTAGCGTATAAAGTCCAATATTTCGACTATAATAATATGGTTTTTTTTTGTGCCTTTTATATTTATTATCACTATTATTTATTATAGGGTAAAGGCATTATTTAGCGAACAATAATTACCCTCTTCATACGCCCGCTACACACTCACCACGCTGCTAACACATAATTAATTATGGTCGTGCAGCCTAAAAAGCCATACCCGCCCACAGCGACTCTCACACACATCCACATACATGTCGAATGCTCTCCATCACGAAGAGTCCAATATAATATTTCCGACTGTTGCATTTCCGGCTCGGAAACTTCCTTAGGGTAGGGAGGGATCTATAGCGGTTTCCAACGCAATATTTAACGAAACATGCGGCCGGGGAGGACCACGTCTATTTTTGGTTGATATCTCTCAAGCGAATGTGTGCATGCCAGCTTTGGTGATCCTCTTTGCGGCATACTCAGCACAATAATGTTGTAATTGAAGGCGCAACGATTGATGTGGACCGCTTGTATCACGGTGGCTTCACTATACTCTTGCATATAATAGTTATTGAAATAGTTTCCGGCCTGCAATCATGAGCTTTGTTCAGTAATTGATTGCTATCTCAATCCGCCTATTGCCTTTTACCGAAAGACACAATCAGATAATTTACAAGAGTTCGTGTACATATCGAGGTTTTCAAAAACTTCGCACCAGGCGGGCGGCAACCACACAATTTTAGATTCTTATATTCTTGCGGTAATGCCCCGCCACACAACGTATCTTGAATAATTATGAGTTATGCTGTCGTTCTACCACGCAGCGGCATTCGAATCACAGCACCAATCAAAATAAACATAGGCGCCAAAGACAATAACATCTAGCATCAAAAACCCTAACGACTAAACTCTGTAGCAGTCAAATTAATCGCTCTACGTGTCGGAGAGTTCGTTATTACGTTACAAAACATCGGCTATATTATAGCTAGCCGAGAAAAGTATTAATAGGTTACGGACAATCTCCTACTATATCATATATAATATTATATATATACGGCTATATATAATATGCGTAAAACTGTACTGAAATAATTGCGAATAGAATCGAGGACCAAGTGAAAGCGCAGGTGCTACAATACATTTTACTATAGTTGTTAGGTGTACTGCCTATACTAATTCGCACATCCGATTACATTACACTGACTCGCGATGAACCCAAATGATCACTTAATCTGATTTCACCGAAGATTCTGAAAACCGCGAGTTCACCGATTCGATGACGTAATCCTGTAATCCGGAAACGCATTGATACGACCATTTGATCTGCTTCGCTTATAGGTGCGTTTGGACCAAGTGCTGTCGTTAGCCTTTACCTAATGACCAGCGCGAGTGGCTCTGCGTTCAAGCACGAGAATGAATCAAGGTTTCCGTATCAGCTGAGATTTAATAAGCAAGGATTATAGGTATTCTAAAAATTCTTTTTGGGCGATGTTAGCACGACAAGTTCACATGTCATGCATAAAATGAAGAAGTGGAATCGCTTCGTAGTTTGGCGAACCAGGAATGCCGCTAACACTGAACAGTGGCGCTTCTTTTCGTTGAACTATTTGTCAGTAAAAATTAATTCTTAGCCGGTCGGCGTTTGGAATTCTTTTTCTCCAATAACTCAATTGCAGCGGTTAAAGAAGATTACTTGCACGGCGAGGCACCGTTTGGGAAATTGGGGATTCCCACGTTTACCACAGATGTACGCAATTTAGTGCAAGAAACCCCTCGCCGATACCGAACTATCACCGCCAGCCCAATGAAACCACCGTACATCTACCTTGCCCGCACCGGTCACCGTCATACCTGTCAGTCGTTTACTGTCATCCGTCCTCGTCATCTGCGTCATTCTGTCGCAGGTACTGTCTCCTTCACACGTCCCGCCTTTATGCACTGTGTATTGTTATTGTCACCGCAACTGTCACGCCGAACTATCTGCAAGCTCTAGGAGTTATCGCACGTCATTAGCATATACACTGAATAGCGTCCTATACATGTATAGTTACTGGTTACTGCTAATAGGCTCCAGCCATTATGAATTCTCCAGTGGAAGGCGTAATTGGCTTAGATAGTCTTACTTCTTAAAGATGTGCACTCTATGCGCCTCGCGAATGTGATAATGATAACAACTTTACGTGCATTCTAGTGATTCGTATATGCGCCAATATTTAGCACGCAAATGGCTGTAAAATACAATGACAGAGCTTACCAACTACGAATCATGTTTGTCACGGTACCTGCCGCGATTTCAATGTTAGCCTGAGTGGTGCCCCGGAAAATTATTCAATGTATTGAACAGATCAGTTTGCTTTAAATCATGTCAATCGTTAGAGCCGTAACTTGGAACATGAACTGTGAAGGGGACAGTAGTAAGATACGGACGTCACAAGAGAAGTAGTAGCGGCTCACCACGCTTTTTCTCTGCATCCCACCCACAGAAGGATGCCATAGTACGCGAGGCTTACATTATATATGTAGACACAGCTTTGCCGATTACATGGCTCCCTCCTTCTCCGCCCTCGACACCCTTCAGTCCATGTCCTTCCTTTGCTCACTGCTCGCTCTTTCTCTCTCCCTCGCGCGCGTCTCTCTCTCTCTTTCTCTCTCTCGCTCTCGCTCCGTGTGTGTGTGTGTGTGTGTGTGTGTGTGTGTGTGTGTGTGTGTGTGTGTGTGTGTGTGTGTGTGTGTGTGTGTGTGTGTGTGTGTACGTGCGTGCGCGTGCGGGCGTGGATGTTTTTATATATTATGTGTGTGGTGGATCTGTGTAAATTACATGGCGACTTACACGTGTCACCTTCGTTCATATGAGAAGCAAATGTTAGCATTTACCTTTTATATTCAACATTAAAATCCCGTGCATAGTAATTACATTGCATTATTTTGCTAGAAGGCATTATTGTAAATTTATTATTAATATTATTATTATTATTATTATTATTATTATTCACTACTAGGAATGAAGTATATAGCGTATCCTATTTTAACAACAATGCTTATATCATATAACAGCTTTTTATTCAATATAATGCCATGCATAGATTTTAGTACCATGCTTAGTTCAAGATAGTCATCGGTTGTAGTGCTATCCACTCTCAGCAAAACCGCGTCTGGTTGAGCTGTCACTATGCCCAGTGCCAGGCTGTCTTGCCTCGTGTCTATGTGCTTGCCTACCGGATGCGTGAGGCTGATTAACCCCGGCAGGGGGCCAAATTTGAACGCCACGCTGTCTGTAAAGTGGTGAGAAGGAAAGCAACATTGAGTAATTGCTGTTAATTTGAGAACGATCGATAATGGTTTCAGCTGGAATCTGGGTTGGTCCATCAAATGCGACTACAGCTAATACTGTACCAAACATGAACTACAATCACACAGCAACTATACACACACACACGCACGCACGCACGCACGCACGCACGCACGCACGCACGCACGCACGCACACACACACACACACACACACACACACACACACACACACACACACACACACACTATATATATATATATATATATATATATATATATA
>NW_014582790.1:6980-7190 GCF_000485595.1 Priapulus caudatus
TATATATATATATATACATACTATATATATATATATATATATATATATATATACTACAAAAACCTAAGCACATTTAAAAGGCTACACTGAAAACTACGATTTAAAAGCAAGTAAAATCTTAAAAGTGCATTGTGCGATAGGGCGCGTGTAAAGGAAATCATAGATATAGAATGAAGAGCTTTAGTGATTACTCACTAATTTAATTATTGC
>NW_014582791.1:0-769 GCF_000485595.1 Priapulus caudatus
ATTTCTCTCTCTCCCTCGTTCTCTGTTTCTCTCCTTTTCCATCTCTCCCCCTTTCACAGTCACATTTCGCATGTATTTCGCGATGCCTTTCCCGCGCCATGCTCGCGAGTGCATACTCAAACAATTCCAACCTACTATTATATACAGAGATGATAGAGATCGAGATATGCAAAGAATGCAATCATCGCAACCGGGCCACTCGTAGCATTGTCGCATAGATATCAGCCTCGACGTTTCTGCTGAGAGGATATTTTCTTCATACGTTTCTGCTGAGAGCATGTGAGTTTGCGATTTCGCGCGCCGCTTGATTTCCAGGAACAAGCACGGGCCCAATGATTACTCACTCAAATTAAATCCACTGCTTTTACATTGCATTTATTGCACGTCAGGCATGTATATTGGACGGACGCTATAGCAGCGACTACTATACTGGACGAGGCTATGCTTTCGCTGAGGTCGGAAGGCTTCGCGCGTCTGCCCGGATGATGTACGACGGACGGTTTCGTGGAGCGTAGCGACAAACAGGTCTAGCTTCAATTCGCAAATACATTTCGCGTTCAAATGGGAATGCATATCGGATGGGCACGCGTTTTTGCCGCGCTAGGTCTTTGGTTATTGAGACGAGCCGTTGACGGGGAGCGAGAATGGACGCGATGACTTCAATTGAAACCGTGGAAGTAACCCTGCGTGCGTGCGTGTGTGTGTGTGTGTGTGTGTGTGTGTGTGTGTGTGTGTGTGTGTGTGTGTGTGTGTGTGTGTGTGTGTGTGT
>NW_014582791.1:3634-4009 GCF_000485595.1 Priapulus caudatus
ATATATATATATATATATATATATATATAGATAGATAGATAGATAGATAGATAGATAGATAGATAGATAGATAGATAGATAGATAGATAGATAGATAGATAGAGAGATACTAGATAGATATCTTGATAGATAGATATTCCTCCCGGCGAATTCTCCGTATTCAGGTCTGATCACCATCACTCTTTTCGTGAAATCTTTTTGAGGGATGATTAGACGTCTACTCTCCTCGCCTGCCTCGCTCGAGTAACCTGGTTCATTTAGTCTTTGGCATATCACGCAATTTCCACATGTCACTCTCTCTCTCTCTCTCTCTCTCTCTCTCTCTCTCTCTCTCTCTCTCTCTCTCTCTCTCTCTCTCTCTCTCTCTCTCTCTCT
>NW_014582791.1:5766-7187 GCF_000485595.1 Priapulus caudatus
CCTTCCCCCCACGGCCCGTCACGGATACCGTGATAGACCGTGAGAAAACTTGGCAAGACCTAACAAAACTTGAATACAGAGAAAAAAATTGCCATAATCCCACGGCGCACTACGTTTCGGGCAAACGGCGCTGCCGTGGCCGCCGGGAACACAGTGTAAACGCAGCATTAGATACTGCTGATTTCACTTGGATGTTTTCAAGTGTTTGCAGACTATGACCATGAATTTTGACATTACTAATAGATGGCACTGATGTAGCTGATAGCTGACTCCGATAGTGTGGAAATCCCAATTTTGAAAAAAGTCAGATACTGCAGTCTCTTTTGACAGGGCAGTATGCTAGGATAACCCCTCTTCATTTTAAATTCATAATGTTTGCAAAGTATTATTTTTCTCGGGAGATATTGCGCATGCGCGAGCACCGTTTCAGACGTGCAGAACGGCCCAAATAGAAGTACGTAATATAGGCTAGCTTGCTGAGGGAGAGAGGAGTTAAGAAGGAAGGCGGTAGGGGAAATAGCTGAGGGGCGGTGGAAGAAGAAAGAGACTGAGCGTGGAACAAGGGAGGCCAGGGGGAGGGCGGGCGAGAATGAAGTAACAGTTTTGCACCCTACAGGATATGGCGCTCTCCTTATTATAAACACAGGTCCACTGATAGGAATTTATTACAGAAATAGATGCTGAGCTACCCCCTAACCATACTAAATGCGCTTTCATCACAAAATAAAACTCCTCTGGTGAGATATTGCGCATTCGCTAAAACAGTAACGTATTCAGGTTATATAGGCCTACTAACTGGTATATGCAGCGGGAAACTTACATGCAAAGTCTCCTTCCTATTTCTGAATTGAGGTCTACTGATAGAATATTGTCATATCAATCTATGCTAGGTTGAACCCTCTTCATTTTAAATTCATAATTTTTGCAAAATATTATAATCTTCTCGGGAGATAGTGCGCATGCATGCCGTTTCAGGCGTGCCGTACGACCTAAATAATAGTACGTAATATATACGATATCCTGACGATATGTATATATAATAATATATATACGAATGTACATATCTACCACAGATATCAATAGCTACTGGAGAGCTAGCGAGTGCGCGCGTACTAGCCTTACATATTACAACTCTACGTTAAATCCATGTGCTGATGTCCATGCTTGTAGGATCGGATATAGAGTGACAAGATTCTGGAACTCGAGACTAGCAAATCCTTTCAATACCCCCTACCTAGGACACCTAGCAGCCGTATACGGTCGCGGTTCCTGTATTCAGTTTAGGCTATCAATCGGGAGTCATTTTTTATACTTTCTATTTTTTTCATTTAGTGGAGACAAGCACGAAATAATATTATAGAAGGTGCTTATAATTATGCAGAAGCACATGTTGAAAAACCTGGTGGGGGAACATTTAATAT
>NW_014582792.1:0-3166 GCF_000485595.1 Priapulus caudatus
GCCCGCCGCCGCCGCCGCCGCCACACACACCACCACCCACCAACCACCATACTACTAACTTACTTACTATACTCTGCCTGCTTGCTTTATCACGTGCCTGCTGTGCTATTGGGCTGCTGCTACTACTCTGCTACCTGTGCCTACTTGCTGCTACTAACTGCTAATGCTTACTACTTAACTGCTTGCTGCTGTTACTGCTTGCTACTTATGCTCAGTGCTGCTGCTGCTGACTGCTGCTGCTGCTGCTTGTACTACTACTGCTCTTGCTGCTGCTTACTATGTGCTATAACAAAGCATGACTTCTGATGACAGCGAGCGATTTGATTTGAAATTTCATTATTTAAACAAATTACATACCATTATTAACAATTTTCATCCTTATGCGCGATTAACAACTTCCATTAGGTAATTTGGCTCAATAATGTGAAATAATGTTGATGAGGAGCCTTCCGGATGTGTGTATGTTGTTACAATATAATCTATACCCATGGTTCATTTTGACCCGGCATCAATCGATAAACCAAACCAACATGACGGTGTGCGATGTTGTGATGCTCTGCTACTCGTTACTGCTACTGCTGTGCTGTGCTTTACTGTTACTGTGTTGCTTGCTATGCTACTTACTTTGCTAACTGCTTACTGCTGCTGTTTTGCTGCTGGCTGCTACTGACTGCCTTTGCTACTACTTACGGCTACTGCTGCTGCTACTGCTGCCTGCTGCTGCTGCTTCTTACTATTGACTCTGCTACTCTGTTGCTACTGCTGCTACTACTGCCCTGCTGCTGCTGTGCTGCTGCTGCCTGCTACTAGTGCTACTACTACTCACTACTGCTGCTGCTGCTGCTGCTGCTGCTGCTACTACTACTATACTCTACTGCTGCTACTACTGCTGCTGCTGCTGCTGCTGCTGACTGCTGCTACTGCTGTACTTTTTACTACATTTTACTACTACTGCTGCTTACTACTGTTGCTGTTGCTGCTCGCTGCTGCTATTGCTGTACTACTTACTCTACTACTAACTGCTGCTGCTGCTGCTGACTGGCCTGCTACTTGCTGTACTACTAAAACTACTAACTACTACTACTACTGCTGCTACTACTGCTGTGCTTGCTGTGCTGCGTGCTAAACCAGCTTAAAGTCAACCCGGGCGAGTGTAAACTAGCGTTGAATAACGATCCCGGGCGTGTGATGTGTGCATTTATATGTTTTATATGACGAACCCAGTCGATGCAGTACCGCGCTCCTGCTACGCTAGAGCCACGTTAACAAGCAATATACAGCTCAAGCAGCAACAGCCAGCAGCAAGCAGCAGCAGCAGAGCAGCAGCAACAACAGCTCAACAACAAAAACAACATTCAGCAGCAAACAAACGACGACAACGACCAAATCACACAGCCAGCAGTCAGCCCAGATCAGCACCACCACCCTACCACCAGCAGCGCAGCAAGCAGCAGCAGAAGCAGCAGCAGCAGAGGCAGCAGAGCCCAATTAGCGCAGCCAGCAGTAGCAGATCAGCAGCAGTTAGCATCAGAGCGCGAGCAGCCATTGTAGCAGCAGCCAGTCAGCGAACAAAGCAGCAGCAGCAACAACAACAATAGTGACACGCTTTCGCTCTGACACCTGCTCAACGCGCTGGGCGCGTGTTACGTTAGGAGCATGCTTCAGTGCGCCACAACGCCGACGCATGCGCAATCACCGCTCATTCATGCTGCTGAGAGCTTGAGAGTGAGAGAGGAGAGTTATAATCAGAGAGAGAGAGAGGGGGAGATGGGACAGGAGAGAGCTGTGCTAGGTTCGGGAGAAAGGAGTGGGAAAAGGCGAAGAGCTCGCTCTCTCTCTTCTCTCTCTCTCTTCTCTTCTCGCCTCTCTCTCTTCTCTCTCTCTCTCTGTCTCTCTCTTCTCTTCTCTCTCTCTCTCTCTCTTCCTCATCTCTCTCTCTCTTGCCTCTCTCTCGTCTCTTCTCTTCTCTCTCTCTCTCTCTCTCTCTCTCTCTCTCTCTCTCTCCTCTCTCTCTCTCTCTCTCTCTCTCTTCTCTCTTCTCTCTCTCTCGCTCTCGCTCTCTCTCTTCTCTTCTCTCTTCTCTCTCTTCTCTTCTCCTATCTCTCTCTTCTCTGCTCTCTCTCTCTCCTCGCTCCTCTCGCTCTTCTTCTACTCTCTTCTCTCTCTCTCTCTCTCTCTCTTTCTCTTATCTCTCTATCTCTCTCTTCTCTCGCGCTCTCTCTCTCTATCTTTCTCTCTCTTCTCTCTCTCTCTCTGTCTCTCTCTCTCTCTCTTCTCTCTCTCTCTCTCTCTTTCTTCTCTCTCTCTGCTCGCTATACTTGCTTCTCTGACCTCTCTGTCTTGCTCTTGCTTCTCTGCTCTCTGCCTCTCTCTCTTCTCTCTCTCTCTACGCTCTTCGCTTTTCGCTTCTCGCTTCTCGCTCGCGCTCTCGCTCTCGCTTCTCTCTTCCCTCTCTCTCTCCTCTCTCTCTCTCTCTCTCTCTCTCTCTCTCTCTCTCTCTCTCTCTCTCTCTCTGGCCGTCTCTCGCCGCTCGTTGCGTTGCGTTGCGTTGCGTCGCATTGCGTTACGTTACGTTACCTTATATTGCGTTATGATACGTTACGATACGTTATGTTACATTACCTTATATTACGTTACGTTACGTTACCTTATATTACGTTACGTTACATTACGTTACGTTATCTTACCTTATATTGCGTTACGATACGTTACGATACGTTATGTTACGTTACGTTAGGTAACATTACCTTATATTACGTTACGTTACGTTACCTTATATTACGTTACGTTACATTACGTTACGTTATCTTACCTTATATTGCGTTACGATACGTTACGATACGTTATGTTACGCTATGTTACGTTGCGTTACGTTACGTTGCGTTACGTTATATTATGTTACGTTATGTTACGTTGCGTGCTGATTAACCACCGATCCACGGACGTTTCCACACGACGACGCACAGTAACTGAGACTCCGTTCACAAATGCACCGCATGCCACACACACACACCTATAATATTATACACACACCTATATACACGTAAACACATATGCACGCATACCTCGCCATCATACCTGCTATTATCATATAGCACACGCGCAATCTCTATCAAATTCCTGCGGCGGGCAGTGCTCGCGTACGTACGCACCCTCTCTCTCTCTC
>NW_014582792.1:4724-5086 GCF_000485595.1 Priapulus caudatus
CACGCACGCACACACGTGTGTGCGTGCGTGTGTGCCTGCGTGCGTGCGTGTGAACCTCTGCGTGGGTGCATGCGTGCGTGCGTGAGTTCGTGCGTGTGTGTGTGTGTGTGTGTGCGTGTGCGTGTGCGTACGTGAGCGCGCGTGTGCAAGTAAATGTGTGTATTACTTGTGAATACGTCACTGCATGCTTGAATTGCGTTCTAAAGTTGTATCTTGCTTCTTTATAGCCGGATGGATTTCGGATGCGCTTCCTATATGATCCCAGACGGTTTTACTGACACGATGCCAACATCCTCTCTCCATCTCTCTCGCTCTCTCTCTCTCTCTCTCTCTCTCTCTCTCTCTCTCTCTCTCTCTCTCTC
>NW_014582793.1:0-812 GCF_000485595.1 Priapulus caudatus
TATATATATATATATATATATATATATATATATATATATATATATACGCCGAGAGTATAGGTTATGAATGTGAGGCGCTCTAACTGTGTACCGCGGAATGGTGCAGACGAGCCTCCTTCCGTGCAGATTTCCGACTGCGCCCCGTTATCCGACACGAACAGCACCAGAGTGTCGTCGTACAGATGGCGCTGCTCAAGCACATCGAGGATTTCCCCGACGGCGTACGCCATCTCGTGGACGTTATCGCCGTAAGCGCCACCTTGCGACGCGCCGCGGAAGCGAGGCATGACGGTCAGGTCGGCGTGTGTGTGCGACATCGGGTAGTAGAGGAAGAACGGTCTTTCGTTATCGGCCGCCGTGCTACGTGGAGACAATACACGATATGTAGTGCTGCTGTTGCGGTTGACACGACATACGAACGACACGACGACGAATGACACGAACGACACGACATACGAACAGATCAATTTGTTTGCGACGAAACTATTTATTTCCCAAAGAGGCTCGACGCTACGCCTTCGCATTCCTAACGACAATAAATTAGAATATATAAGGAATCAAAAGTACATGATAAGCAAACCTGTTTATCACCTACACCTGATATTATAACGATATATATATTATGGAAAGAGAGGGCGAACAGTGAAATAGAAACAGTGAACTAGAAACTGAAGCAACCAGAACTACAGAACCGGAGACGATTAAGAAGAAGAAAAATGTGTGTGTGTGTGTGTGTGTGTGGGTGTGTGTGTGCGTGTGTGCGTGTTTGTGTGAGTGTGTGTGTGTGTGTGTGTGTGTGTGTGTGTGTGTGT
>NW_014582793.1:1733-2808 GCF_000485595.1 Priapulus caudatus
TTGTTTTGATGCCATACCCTACTGGCAAGCTCTCTTGCGACAAGTACTATGTATATATACACGTACCGTACGTTCGTATAAATATAAAACACTAAAATATAGGAATATATGTGGAAACGCAAAGATATTCTACAGCTGTGGCAATTTATTGCAGACTTGGAAGATTATGTGCAATGAGAGATCGTAATGAACACGTGATCTCCGTGGTGAAAATTATTGAAATAAGTGTTACGAATACGCGGGTTATTCAAGATCAAGTCAACCAGTCAACTACTACTGCCACTGGCACTGGCACTGGCACTGATGTGACACTGACTGACTGAACAGTGATGGCACGTCGAAAGTACTCAATCGGAATTCTGTGTTTAACCGCTTTTGGTGTTGCAGTTTGGTTCACCATGTTCATGAAATTCGGTAACAGTAACATGGCGTTGTTTCAGCCGCGCGCGCGTGTCTCACTGTGTGTGTGGGGGGCACTATGTGTGTGTGTGCGTGTGTGTGTGCGTTCATGTGTGCGTGCGTGTGTGTGTGTGCACGTGTGCTTTCGCGCGTGTGTACGTTCATGTGTATGTGTGTTCACGTGCGTGCGTGCGTGCGTGCGTGCGTGCGTGTGTGTGTGTACGTTCATGTGTGAGTGCGTGTGCATACGTGCGTGGGCAATATGGATATATGTAATGTATTGTAATTACTACAAGAAACGGCAGTCTTAGTTTAGTTATTTCATTAGACATACTGGGTAGACTAGGAAGTTGAATTAGCTTACCCTCTTGACCGTCATCTTGCTAATTAGCAAAACCGTTAATTTTACATGGACTGGATAAATCCTGCATGGTGATCAGCATGTACAAGACATAATTGTTTGTTAAAATAATCATGCTAATGTCATCGTGATTTCAGAATTTTTAGAGTGAGCAGACAATACTATTACTAATATGCCTCTCTACACACGCTTACTAACCAAATGTACAGTATGATTCCAATATATCCCAGATCGCCCCTTCAGTTATATGCCCAGATTAGTAGCCCTCGTTTGAAAATAAAAGTTGCTCGATTACAATACGCTATATATAGCGTA
>NW_014582793.1:6655-7185 GCF_000485595.1 Priapulus caudatus
AATAGAAAGCTGGCTACGGGCCTGGTCTATACTACTATTACTATTAGTAATAATACTAATAGTAATAGTAGTATTACTAAGCCGCTCTTGTGATTCTTGTGATTTACCTCCTTTCTTTTTTTGGCACGCTTTTTTCCCTTTCTTATGCAAGTTGCTGGATTTCTTATGTGGAATACTTGAACTTGGAGGTTTAAATTTTCCCTGCGGCATTCTAAAGCTTGTTACTACAAATAGATTGCTGGTCTAATGAGTAATGAAATCTAAATAAATCACAAATACACAAAACTCTTACGGCATGGGACGACAAACTAGACTGTACCCACCTCTTTGCATATACTCAAATTCGTAACGCTAAGATCGGTAACGTTACCCATCTAAGAACACATGAACAGTGTGATCTTGTTTTGATGCCATACCCTACTGGCAAGCTCTCTTGCGACAAGTACTATGTATATATACACGTACCGTACGTTCGTATAAATATAAAACACTAAAATATAGGAATATATGTGGAAACGCAAAGATATTCT
>NW_014582794.1:0-577 GCF_000485595.1 Priapulus caudatus
GCGTGCGTGCGTGCGTGCGTGCGTGCGTGTGTGTGAACGAGAGAGCGAGAGGGTTATCCCGACAGAGAAACAAACAGACGGACAGAACGACAAATAGAAAGATATACATATCAAGAGATTCTCTATTATGTACTCTTGATACATATACCGCGTGGGTGTGCATACGTGTGCATACGGTGTGCATACAGGCTGGAGCATGTAGAATCAGGTCGCACCCAGTGATGCTAGAGCTAGCTACTATCTACATAAAACGGACGTACCACACAGATAGCAACATCTATACGGCCATCGCAAATCAGTTACCAGTTACCAGTTACCAGTTACCAGTTACAGTTAGAGAGAGAGGGGGGAGGAGAGAGAGAGAGAGAGAAATAGAGAGAGACATTGAGGAGAGAGAGAGAGAGATGGAAGAGAGACGAGAGAGTCATAGAGAGAGAGAGAGAGAGAGGGGAGGGGGGCTGAGTGAGAGAGACACATAGCGATAGAGAGAGAGGGGGAAGGAGGGAGGTGGCGAGACAAAGAGAGAGAGAGGGAGGGAGGGGGCGAGACAAAGAGAGAGAGAGAGAGAGAGAGAGAG
>NW_014582794.1:4679-5647 GCF_000485595.1 Priapulus caudatus
AGAGAGGGACAGAGAGAGATAACGAGAGATCGAGAGAGAGAGAGAGAGAGGCTGAGTGAGAGAGACACATAGCGATAGAGAGAGAGGGGGAAGGAGGGAGGTGGCGAGACAAAGAGAGAGAGAGGGAGGGAGGGGGCGAGACAAAGAGAGAGAGAGAGAGAGAGAGAGAGTGAGAGGGCGAGACAAAGAAAGACAGAGAGAGAAAGACAGAGAGACAGAGAGAGGGGGGGGGCTTGCGCAGTAGCACACAAGGCTGCGCACACGCAGATCCACACCGATGTAAATATGCGGAACGTGAATGGACGGACAGTAAGTAATTCGTGTTCGCCACGTGTGAATGAAATCAGAAGTAGATAATAGCAAGACTAGATAATAGGAGAATGCAATTCGATGCCTAATAATCCCCAACAGCCCCAGCGTGCCGTCATAGACAATAGAACACTAATCCCATAATAAACTTTTGCCGAAAACATGCGTCCATTTGTCAAACTGTGTGAAACCGTGTCGTATTCAAAGAACTTTTTTGAAGAACACATACGATTTTCGCGTAAATTGGTGGTGTCATATGATTAAGGGAGAATCATAGACGAAAACAAGGTAAAGTTTGAATATATTTATTCACATATTGATGAGACAGTTGAAAACTATGCAGAACGCTGTTAAAACGGTGTCATACTCTTTTCCTATTATCTACACTTGATAATAGGTATATTCTAGGTTCCCTATTATCTACTTCTGATGAAATGATAATCACCTAAGCGGTATAGATCGAGTGATAATCGATAGGGGAAATATTAATGAGGGGCTTTTGCGGCGGGGGATAATCACAACGAGGGATTAATCAATCGGATTATTAGCGGGGGGAGGGGAGGGAGAGGGAAGGGTGAAGGGGAGGGGGAGGGGGTAATTAGGGCGGGATACGCGAAGTGAGCGTACGTACGTACATACACACGGAGAGATATGAGCAC
>NW_014582794.1:6821-7183 GCF_000485595.1 Priapulus caudatus
TGGGCTTCAGGTGTGTGTTGTGGAGCGCATTGACGTGTGCTTGTTAATTACTAGTACGTCTAGGTACGTATGATATAATATATATATGTGTGTTGTAATGGCGCATTGTCGTATGCTTGCTTATCAGTAGTACGTCTAGGTACGTATGATATATATACCTGTGTGTTGTAATGGCGCATTGACGTGTGCTTGTTAATCAGTAGTACGTCTAGGTACGTATTATATATCTGCGTGTTATGTCTCTTCATGTTACGGTTACGGTAGGATGGAAGTTGATCATGACGGCATGTCGGTCCGTAACACCTGCTGCTGCTGCTGATGATGCTGCTGCTGCTACTGTTGTTGTTGCTGCTGCTGCTGCT
>NW_014582795.1:0-507 GCF_000485595.1 Priapulus caudatus
AATAATAACAATAACAACAATATTATCAACATGAATACTAGTGAGAATAACAATGACACTATTATACAACAAACAACAAATATTATTGGTAAATAACGTGTGTTAGAATCTACTGTTAGATACCATTAACTAAAACCTCACAAATTAAATACACAATATTACACTGAGCTGAAGGCAGATGCCGACGTTGACCCTGCAGCCAAAGCTAGTAAAAAGAAATTCTAGTGCTAATAATAATAATAATAATAATAATGATAATAATAATAATAATAGATTAAATACACAGTATTACACTGACCTGTAGGCAGATGCCGACGTTGACCCTGCAGCCGAAGCTCGTGCTGACGGCTCGCGGCGACAGTCCGAGACCCGAGAATAGCTTTGAGAAGTTGGTGGTGAGAGCGAGGCGTGGGCGCTCCTCTGCGATCACCCCCAGCGTGCGCACGCAGCCCAGGTTCACCCCACGTTGCTGCCGGGAGGAAGGAGAGAGAAATCAATAAACATTAA
>NW_014582795.1:6622-7178 GCF_000485595.1 Priapulus caudatus
AAGGCGTTCGCTGTCCCATTAGTGTGATAGCAATATCTACAGGTTAAACTACTCTGACTGTCTGAAAGAATATACTGCGAGAAAAGAACAAGTCTCAGAAAAGTAGGTAGTGAATCGGTTGGAAGATGACGAAGATGAATTCATGAACGAAGGGCGAATCAACGAACGAACGAACGAACGAGCGTCTATACAAATGAATGAAAGCGAGAGTGAACGGATGGTGAATGAGGGCATGAATTATTGACAGAATTAACGAGCGTGTTGATGAATTATTAAAATTACGAGGACTTACAAACTGATGAACGCGGCATATGATTGATGAATAGTGATCAAATGATGGGAAATGGTCGCATGTTAACACGATGCTATATGATCATATAGCGATGCATTCACGATTGTGAAAAACTATATACATGCAAATTGCAGTTACACACACCTGAACAAACGTACGACACAATGTCATACAGACGCGCGCATGCACTCACACATACACGCACGCACACACACACACGCACGCGCACACACATACACGCACGCACACACACACACACACACA
>NW_014582796.1:0-314 GCF_000485595.1 Priapulus caudatus
GAGAGTAGAGAGCAAGTGAGTAGAGAGCGAGAGAGTAGAGAGCGAGAGAGTAGAGAGCGAGAGAGTAGAGAGCAAGAGAGTAGAGAGCGAGAGAGTAGAGAGCGAGAGAGTAGAGAGCGAGAGAGTAGAGAGCGAGAGAGTAGAGAGCGAGAGAGTAGAGAGCGAGAGAGTAGAGGTAGCAGAGTAGAGAGCGAGAGAGTAGAGAGCGAGAGAGTAGAGAGCGAGAGAGTAGAGAGCGAGAGAGTAGAGAGCGAGAGAGTAGAGAGCGAGAGAGTGGAGAGCGAGAGAGTAGAGAGCGAGAGAGTGGAGAGCGA
>NW_014582796.1:2539-6255 GCF_000485595.1 Priapulus caudatus
TTATAGTATGGAGCGGCCATGTTGGTAATATTTATACGGTAAATAGGCGCCTTCAGCAGACGCTTCACGTACGAGTGCGACGCGTTGCCTGCGCGAAACACACAGCGGGGCGGCCATGTTGTTTTATAGTATGGAGCGGCCATGTTGGAAATATTTATACGGTAAATAAGTGCCTTCAGCAGACGCTTCACGTACGAGTGCGACGCGTTGCCTGCGCGAAACACACAGCGGAGCGGCCATGTTGGAAATATTTATACGGTAAATAGGTGCCTTCAGCAGACGCTTCACGTATGAGTGCGACGCGTTGCGTACGCGAATAATAAGGAGCGGACATGTTGATGTTTTATAATGTCATATGACGTTATATTCACGAAGGAATTTTACAAACATCGCAGATAACATCATAACTCTCTTCCACTCTCTCTCCTCTCGCTCTCTCTCGCACTCTCTCGCTCTCTCTCTCTCACTCTCTCTCTCTTTCTTGCTTTCTCTCTGATGTAGCTTGCTGTGTGTGTGTCGTGCGTGCGTGCGTGCGTGCGTGCGTGCGTGCGTATGTGATCATATATGTGTATGTATATATGTAACATCGTAGCAATAACACATACATGTATGCATGGTATGTCGTACGTGTATGCACGTACCAGCATGTATGTATTGTACATGTATGCATATATGTGGCATGTATGTATGTACATGTATGTATGTACATGTATGTATCTACGTGTATGTCGTACATGTATCTATGTATGTGTGTACATGTACATGTATGTATGTATATACATGTATGTATGTATATACATGTATGTATGTACATGTATGTATGTACATGTATGTATCCACATATATGTATCTACATGTACGTGTACGTATCTACATGTATGTTTATGCTTCATGTATGTATGCTACATGTACGTGGTATGTATCTACCTGTACATGTATGTATCTGCATGGTATGTGTAATGTATCTACATGTATCGTGTATGTATCTACATTGTATGTGAAATCTACATGTATGTTTCTACATGTACATGTATGTATCTACATGTACGTGTATGTATCTACATGTACATGTATGTATCTTCATGTATGTATCTACATGTACGTGTATATATCTACATGTATGTATCTACATGTATGTATCTACATGTTCATGTATGTATCTACATGTAGTGTATCTTGACATGTAGTCATGTAGATGGTATCTTCATGTACATGTATGTATCTACATGTACGTGTATGTATGCTTACGATGTAACATGTATGTATCTTCATGTATGTGTAATGTAATCTACATGTAATGTATCTACATGTATGTATCATAACATGTACGTGTTGATGTATCTACATGTACATATATAGTATGCTTCATGTAATGTGTATGTATCTACATGTATGTAATGCTACATGTAGTCGTATCTACATGTAGCATGTATGTATCTTCAATGTTATGTATCTACATGTACATGTATGTATCTACAATGTAATATACGCTGTATGTTCTAACATGTCATGTATGTATCTTTCATGTATGTATCTACATCTACATATACGTGTATGTATCTTACATGTATGTATCTACATGTATGTGGCTTACATGTTACGTGTAATGTATCTAACATGTATGTATCTACATGTACGGTATGTATGCTACATGTACATGTACGTATCTTCATGTATGTATCTACATGTACGTGGTAATGTAGTGCGTACATGTACGTGAATGTAGTGCCTACATGTACATGTATGTATGCTATCATGTACATGTATATATCTAACATGTACATGTGATGTATCTAACATGTATGGATTGCTATGTACCATGTACATGTGATGTAGCTATGTAACATGTACATGTATGTAGCTGCTAATGTACAAGTCATGTACATGTACATGTATGTATGTATGTGTGGCTGGAGCAGTGGTTGAAGGAGGAGAACCGGAGGAGCGAGGTGGGCATAAGCCTTGCTATGTAATGTGATCAGCGTACTATGTATGTATGTATCTATGTGTACATGTATGTATGTATGTGTGGCTGGAGCAGTGGTTGAAGGAGGAGAACGAGGATGAGTGTGGCATAAGCTTGCCTAATGTGTTGTGATCACGTACAATGTATAGATATGTTATCTATGTAGGCATTTAGCATGTATGTATGCTGTAGGCAAAGGCTGGAGCAGTGGTTGAAGGAGGAGAACGAGGATGAGCTGCATAAGCTTGCTATGTGTGTGATCACGTACATGTATGTATGTATCTATGTACATTTACATGTATGTATCTGCAGGCGAGGCTGGAGCAGTGGTTGAAGGAGGAGAACGAGGATGAGGCTGCATAAGCTTGCTACTGTGTGTGATTCAACGTAGCATGTCATCGTATGTCATCTAGTGTACATTTACATGTGATGTATTCTGGCAGGCAGGCTGGAAGCAGTGGTTTGAAGGAGGAGAAAGAAGCGACGAGGCGTGAGGAAAGCGGCATATAGCGGAGGGCGGGACAGCGGCGCAGAGATCGGCGCGGCCGCGAGCGTACGCAAGAAACGAGCCGATCGACGATAAGCGGCAGCATGAATCGACCGAGCCATCTTCGGACGCCGTGCTGGCAGAGCGGAGACCGCACCATGACGCCGCGTACCCCGTGCTCACGCAACACCGCATTCGGGGTGAGTTAGTGGTGGTAATAAGGAGAGTGGGTTAGGGTTAGCAGAGATGCCAACCACTACGATTTATCCGTATTTTATACGAATTTTTCTACCAGTTTGCATACAACTACGATTTTTATTACAATCGAAAAAAATTTATTTTTATCATATTTCAAGTGTTTTGTTTCAGTGTTACATTGATATAACATGATTGAAAATAACAACTAAGGTGTATTTAGGCAGCAAATAATCAGGTGTGAAGCTTATTGTCATTTTGGGTCGCGCAGAATGCGGGAAATTGCATCTGCGAATCAAAAAAATTCCGGCTTTGGGGGGTGCATTGTCCGCGAACGCCCGCGGCCTAGCCATACTGCCGGGTCACTGCCATGACCCGTCAGACCTACACGATTTCAGACATGCCCTGCACTACACAGTTTGCTCCAGGAAAAGTGTTGGCATCTTGGTTAAGAGTTAAGCTGAATGGTTAGTCACGACAGTAGTGCTAGCACGGAATGTGCGGGGGTTGACAATGTGCTAAGCAGCAGGGTCCGTTGTCGACGGTGCGTTGGGTTGATGAATTGATCGATCGAGTCGTATGACATTGATTGATGTGATCGATGAATTGGGGGCAGGAGCCGCTGGAGGAGTCTAGGAAGCTGGCGCTGCAGGAGGAGACAGCGGAGATCTTCGGCGGCTAAGTGGAGCTGACGATATCAACGACGAGGAAGACATCAGGCGACTAACAAGTTCGTCAAGTTCGCGACCACATACTTCCAAGGTATGAGAAGAGAGAGGGGGAGAGGAAGAGAGAGAGAGGGGGGAGGAGAGAGAGAGAGAGGGGGGGAGGGAGAGAGAGAGAGTGGAGTGGGAAGGGAAGAGAGAGAGAAGAGAGAGAAGAGAGAGAGAGAGAGAGAGAGAGCGAGAGAGAGGGGGAGAGAGGTAGGAGGAAGAGAGAGAGAGAGAGAGGAGAGAGAGAGAGAGAGAAAAGCACCTCGCAAAGAAAGAGAGAAGAGAAGTGAGAGAGAAGAGAGGCCGAGAGAGAGAGAGAGAGAGAAGAGCACCTCGCAAAGAAAGAGAGAAGAGA
>NW_014582796.1:6577-7169 GCF_000485595.1 Priapulus caudatus
CGTGTGTTTCGCGCAGGCAACGCGTCGCACTCGTACGTGAAGCGTCTGCTGAAGGCGCCTATTTACCGTATAAATATTACCAACATGGCCGCTCCATACTATAAAACAACATGGCCGCCCCGCCGTGTGTTTCGCGCAGGCAACGCGTCGCACTCGTACGTGAAGCGTCTGCTGAAGGCGCCGCTGCTGCCGCTGCGTAACGACGGCGACATCGCCGCGTCGCTCGTCATCTGGAAGATGATCATGCGCTTCATGGGCGACCTCCCCGAGCCGAAGCGTGCGAGCTCGCTGGGCAGCGCCGACAACACGCCCGTCATGACGAAGATCTACTCGACGCTGACGCGCGGGAACCGTCGCGAGTTTCAGAACGCCATCGACGAGTACGAAGTGGTGAGTAAGCGCGGGCGCGCGCGGGGGGATACTGGTCTTGCTTGTGTGCGGCAGTAGTGGTGAATGCGCAGGCACAGGGGGGAGGGCACGAGGGGCGGTAGTGGTGAGTGCGCGAGGCACGAGGGGGAGGGCACGAGGGGCGGTAGTGGTGAGTGCGCGAGGCACGAGGGGGAGGGCACGAGGGGCGTAGTGGTGAGTGCGC
>NW_014582797.1:0-654 GCF_000485595.1 Priapulus caudatus
TCGGCACAATTGACGCAGCAGTGGCCTGATTGCGTCGGTACAACTGACGCAGCTGTGCCATGATTCCGTCGGTACGACTGACGCAGCAGGGCCCTGATTGCGTCGGCACAATTGACGCAGCAGTGGCCTGATTGCGTCGGTAGAACTGAAGCAGCTGTGTCCTGATTGCGTCGACACAGATCACCATACGACGCTGCTCCCCCTGGTGGGCGTCGGACCCGTTGCAAGACTATTGTAATTGCACACGTTTGGCTCTAGGATGAGATTGGGTGCGGTGCATGGCCGAACGATGGTGGCCTGCGAAACTCGCACTGCGTTCATGAGCCGAGCTGCTGTTGGCGGCGTGCTGCATTATTCATTTATTTCGCACCCCTGAGACGAGATCCAGCCATCGTAGTGAGTGCGACCATGCGTGCGTGCGTGCGTGCGTGCGTGCGTGCGTGCGTGCGTGCGTGCGTGCGTGCGTGTGTAGTGTGGCCGGTTAATTAGTGTGTGATCATAGAGCGAATTGATGATCACCGCTTGCTGATCATCAAATGTAAAACAGGGGCCCGTTGTCCGAAACAAAATTGGTCTTAACATTAGTCTTAACATTCTTTTTCTCTTAGCCCGTTGACAGAAACGCTGCGAAGTTACGAGAATGAAAAATCGTCG
>NW_014582797.1:4948-5485 GCF_000485595.1 Priapulus caudatus
AAGCCTGCTCTCCGTCGTCCTACCCTCCCCCCACGCCACCAGCGCCACCAGACCACCCTGTCCCCGACCCCGCCTCTGCTCCTCCCTCTACACCGACCCGACCCAAGAGATTGTGCCAGCACGTGTGACGCAGCTGTGCCCTGGTTGCATCGGCATAACTGACGCAGCAGTGGTCTGATTGCGTCGGAACGACCGACGCAGCGGTGTCCTGATTGCGTCGGTACAACTGACGCAGCTGTGCCCTGATTCCGTCGGTACGACTGACGCAGCAGGGCCCTGATTGCGTCGGCACAATTGACGCAGCAGTGGCCTGATTGCGTCGGTACGACAGACGCAGCTGTGCCCTGATTGCGTCGGTACGACTGACGCAGCAGGGCCCTGATTGCGTCGGCACAATTGACGCAGCAGTGGCCTGATTGCGTCGGTACAACTGACGCAGCTGTGCCATGATTGCGTCGGCACAATTGACGCAGCAGTGGTCTGATTGCGTCGGTACAACTGACGCAACAGTGTCCTGATTGCGTCGGCACAATTGAC
>NW_014582797.1:6786-7168 GCF_000485595.1 Priapulus caudatus
GGATGCCGCACGCACGTACGTACACGCGCGCACACATACGGACGGGCGGATGCCGCACGCACGTACGTACGCGCGCGCACACACACGGACGGACGGATGCCGCACGCACGTACGTACGCGCGCGCACACACACGGACGGACGGATGCCGCACGCACGTACGTACGTACGCGCACACACACGGACGGGCGGATGCCGCACGCACGTACGTACGCGCGCGCACACACACGGACGGACGGATGCCGCGCGTGCGCGCACACGCGCAAGCATGCACGGGCGACGCACGAGCGCACACACCCTTCTTATTTCAAACTAGACAGAGGGCACTCACGGAGAGTGCATACCTCCGCGAGCATGTAACATGTATGTGTTACGAGCTGGCTC
>NW_014582798.1:0-7167 GCF_000485595.1 Priapulus caudatus
GTGTGTGTGTGTGTGTGTGTGTGTGTGTGTGTGTGTGTGTGTGTGTGTGTGTGTGTGTGTGTGTTCACAGCTTCAGGAGCTGGGGTCCGTTGGCAGACACAAAATTAGTCTCAACAATAGTCTTGACATTAATTTTACGATTTTTCTGACAACGTGCCGCTGATCGTTAATGTTAATATCCATCGTCTGACCACCCTGCCTGCGTGTGTGTGAACACAGGGTCAGGAGCTGGTCTTTGATGTTAACGTTCGTACGTGCGTACATGTTCATAGCTTCAGGAGCTGGTCTCTGTTGTTAACATTTGTACGTGCGTACATGTTCATAGCTTCAGGAGCTGATATTTGATGTTAACATCAGTACGTGCGTACATGTTCATAGCTTCAGGAACTGGTCTTTGATGGTAACATTCGTACGTGCGTACATGTTCATAGCTTCAGGAACTGGTCTTTGATGGTAACATTCGTACGTGCGTACATGTTCATGGCTTCCGGAGCTGATATTTGTTGTTAACATCAGTACGTGCGTACATGTTCATAGCTACAGGAGCTGGTCTCTGTTGTTAACATTCGTACGTGCGTACATGTTCATAGCTTCAGGAGCTGGTCTTTGATGTTAACATTCGTACGTGCGTACATGTTCATAGCTTCAGAAACTGGTCTTTGATGTTAACATCAGTACGTGCGTACATGTTCATGGCTACAGGAGCTGGTCTCTGNGGAACGTAGGTGGAATGCGGGTAGAATCGTGGGGTGGGAATGGTATGGTGGAATGCGGGTTAGAATCAGGGGTGATCGTGGTGGAATCGGGGGTGGGAATGTGGTGAAATTTGGGGTGGAATGCGGGGGTGCATCGGGGTGGACTCGGGTAGAATGCGGTGGGTGAAAATTGGGGGTGGGATGGGCGTGGAAATCCAGGGGTGGAAGTCGGGGGATGAATGCGTGGTGGGAATCGGGGTGGAATCTTGGGTGAAATTGGGTGAATCAGGGGTGGAATAGTTGTGAATCGTAGGTGATCGGGTGAATCAGGGGTGGAATCGTGGTGAAATGGGTGGGGGGAGGGGGTGTAATGCGGGGGTGGAATCAGGGCTTAGATTAGCGGCAGGTGTGGAGGGGCGGTGCTGGGTTGAGTGGCACCGGCCAGCAGAGATATCGCTTGAATTGAGAATAATTTTGATACTGTTACGCACCACAAGCCCCTCGTCTAATGCAGCGCCTGAGAATGCCTATAATATGTCTGAAAGAGGTATGTTCGAATCGAATCGTGGAATCAGGACCGTGAGCTAGCCGCGCAGGGGCGACAGGTGGTGTATACGGCGAGCGGTGGCGGAGAGGCGGCGTGGTGCAGATGGTGTGGGGTGGGAGGTGGGGGAGTTGCAAGTTCAGTTTGTCCGCACAGAATTGTAAATATTGTTAATCAAGATTGCCTATAATATATACCGCCGCGCTGCTCTGCTGCCGCACGACCGCTCGACCGCTACCTCTCAAGACATGGTAGCGACGCCAGTTTGACGCAGCGTAAAAATATCAAATTTCATTAAAATCAAATATCAAAAGGGTTGAAGTTCAGTTGTCCGTCACAGAAATGTAAGAATATATGTATTACAATATTGTTACGTAGCTCAATGACGAATTGTCCACGGTAACCAAGCCAGAATACAGTACGCACATTATGGCCTTTGCCAGCACCACTCAGGTCCTAATTTTGAGCTAGCTATCAGTACCGACCGTAAATATAGCATTTCTACCATAGGCCAGAGCATTGAGTGGGGAAGTGGTTGGATACATTTCCACTCCCGACGCCCAGCAAAAGTGAGCCATTTTTGAGTTGCCGTAAATGCGCCAAGTTATCGCAACATTGGAATTTCGGGCCTTTTCGCCGCATCACCCGAAGTTGATTTCCACAACTCCCGAAACACTGAAGCACTATTTCTTAGAGGTATTTCTTGTTCCCAGACAAAATTGTTTCAATATTATCGCGTCCCACGAACAATATTTGCCTCCCAGGTACCATAGAAGGTTATTTTGTTAAGCCCAGTAGATCTGGCGGAACCGGCATTTATTTTACGGGTAGGGCAATCCGTTTAAAGTGTGTTATGTTATAAGGTTGAGTATATAATACTTATATTTCATCATTAGTTGGCAAGTCCACTGCTTGGCGATTTCCTTGTGTAATATAAAGTCTGTTTATTTAATGAGAATGCGTTATGTCAATCGCTATCTGTCGTGTTGTTATATTGCAAAACTAAGACAGTAGTTGCTCCTACATACTGATGTTGTTCTCACTCTCAGTTAACTCAGGGGCAACAGTTTATCGTTTTTCTAGCAGTTGTCTCGCAAGGCCTATAATTGTTTTACAGTTCTCTCGGGCAGGCTATAATCTGTCCCATACCCACGTTCTCTCACCGGCGCTAATGTTCGTTCCATGCACAGTCTCCTCTCTAACGGCGCAGTGGTCAGCTGTTCTTACACGTCTCTCTCACCAGTACTATAGCTTGTCTCTCGCTATCCCCCCGGAAAGGCTGTTCTCTGCAAGAGAGAGTCTTGTTCATAATAAACATAAAACAGTTCTTTCACGAACCACGGTTGTTCATACAGTTCTTTCACGAACCACGGTTGTTCATACAGTTCTTTCACTTCCTTTTTAGAACCACGGTTGTTTCTTGCGCAACGTATGACTGTGCGAGGAGGAATCGAGCGTCGCGGCGTCGACGCCGATACGCGTGCGCAAGCGCTGCAGCAGCATCTTCCAACTGCGGCAGCACGTCATGGAAGAGAGCGACGCGCCGACGATGGTCGACTAGCCGGTCTCGAGCAAATCACGGCAACCTGCGCCTAGAGCCGAGGCTCACACCATGTCGAAACATTGTCCAAACCTCGTGAAGGTATATCCCCTATGACCGAGGGCTATATAATATAGATATATAAATAATTTGCGGGTGGAGGGGACCCCCCCAAACCCGACGGTTGGAGAGGTAGTCGCGTTGTTTATTTATATCGGCTAACTGCGTGCCTACAAACCATGTCGAAAAAACATTGCCAAAATCGTTCGCATGTCTGAAGGTACTAGCGAAGCCTATATAATATAGATATATAAATAATTTGCGGGTGGAGGGGACGGTTGGAGGGAGGTCGCGTGTTAGTGTTATTTTATAAGCGGTATAATGGGGATGCTACACCATGTCGAAAAACATTGCCAGCTCGTGAAGGTATCACACTTAGATTGCAACGTGGAGGATGGGTGTGTTCGCGTGTTTATTCTAGCAGCGGAAAAGCATGTTCTGTTATATGTGTTTTTTGCACACATGTCAGGGTGGTCAGCATCAACGATAAAAACAGAATTTTGTAGCATGATGTAGCAACGTACTACTCGTGTCAAAAAGTAGCGAGACCTAGATTTGCGCGGGGGGGGGAGCGTCGTTCGTGTGATTGTGGAATTTGTTCACGGGGAAAGGCATGTGCTGCTACCTCCAGCCGTGTCATAGATAGATGAGTACAGTGATCACTGATATAGATGATACAGATGATAGAGTAGTGATGATATAGGCATGAATACAAGATGATAAAGTATGATGATGATAAGATGATACAGATGATAGAGTATGATTGATATGTGATGAATTGATTGGATAAAATATATAGTACGTATATATAAATATCACTCTAGCCTGTTATAACGACTGTACCGGTGTGGCCCCTGCGGCTCTTCTACAGGTGATGGGAGCGAGAGGGAGACCGTACACCGATAGAGCTAGTGAGTGAGAAAAGTTTTGATCAGTATGTCTGTAGACGTGTCAGGAAGGGGAGTCAGCACATAGCAAACGAGTAAGGGGAGATTATTGATACGCAGATGCAGCTCGTAAATAGTGCCCATTATTAGTACAGTACAACAAATGGACTTAAGAAGTACTCAATCGATCGGGTTGTGTTTGTTATACGATACGTGACAGGCTGGATAAGCAGACAGATCATAATATTGTAGATCTCTGACTTTTATTGTATTCTGGTTGATATGTAGTCGCTGATGCCTATAAAGGCCGTCGATTAAAACCATAGGCAACTGTTGAAAACTCGAGGATTTCCTCTGCTACGTCTAGGCGAAGCGTACAATATATGTTTTAGTCAGGGTTTGCTTTCCTGCAATCAGTTGCTCGTTTTATAGTCTGCTGCTAGATGTTGAATGTCCATCGTTTAAATTAATGTTCACAAGTTAGCCAAATCCCCCACTACTGCGGAGAAAGCTTTATAATCAAATAGTCGGCGAAAACTACACACCCAAAGTCAACCATTGTTGAACATTTTTCAGTTACCGCGTAGGATTTTAATTGCCTGGGCGCTAAGGAAGGCAATGTCACATCGCAGTTTTTAAAATCTGCGTTCTCTAAAAACTGGTTTTTGCACGCGGTGTGGCTTACCCCCTTCTCAGTATTTTTTTCTCTCGCGTGCAGACGCAACCTTTGCAGAGTCTCTAAAGCAATATGTATCGAGGTCATAAAAAGTTGTGAGGAAACGTATAACTATACGCTCGTGTATCTCCCATTATGACATGCTATATATGTTCCTATCTATGACGCATAGAAATGCCTATAATACTATGCTATAGAATACTCTTATACAAATATGGTCTATATGAATATGATAAAATATCACTATGGTATATCTATAAATATGCTATAGATATGCTATATAATATATGCTATAGAATATATCATAAAAATGGCTATATTGAAGTGCTTAGAAATGCTATAGAATATGCTATAAAATATGCTATAGAATATGCTATAAAATATGCTATAGAATATAATAGAAGATGCGCTCTATATTATAATTATATATATTATATTATCTATATTCTATCAATTCTATTCTATTAATATCTTCGTTTGTTAGGAGCACAAGAGAAAGCTGTTTCACACGTCGTTGTATGATAGTGAGTTCAGACTGAAGCAGTTGTATGTACAGACCTGTAAGCGTCTGCCTCTGTACAAGTGCAAGATCTACCAAGTGACAGCGAAATTAACTTGGAACACAAGACAATAAGAGGTCGTAATTGAATCGAGCAGAGAATGATAATTTCTCAAGCATCATATTTTGTTATTGAGAGCCATTTTAGAATGTCCTCAGCTGTTTCTGTTAAGTTGTATAGATAGACGTGATAGTTGAAGTGCAAATTGTATCTGCATTATATTATATATATATTATACTTAAATTTATATGAGTACATATATACCTTATTATATAATATATTATATATATATATATTAATATATATATATATTATCAGAGTATAATGACTAAATTGTCATTATTAACGTTTCTTTGATATATATTATTCTCGACAGTAATTGATCTCTGAAGTGCATGTATAGGTATCTAAGCACAAATGTGTCTGTATATCATACTTACATATATATCTTATACTATATTCGTCAGTAATTGACATCTTGACCTGCATTTAAGGTATCGTCGACACCAGCTGCTTCGTACGCAGCGAAAAGAATAGGTTGCGGACGCAAGACTAACGGCTGCTGGCGAAGGCACAGTCCCACCTCCCCCCTGGAGCTGCAGCAATGGAGGACGCGTGGTGGACGATTCACACGACAGGTCGGTATCTGACATCCGCACGCGCGTGTAGGCGAGAGAGAGTATTTACGCACTTATTACGAGATTTATCAATGATAAACAAAAGTGCAGTTGACTGTTGACTCTGGATTTGCAGACATGAGATGTGTGCTGCTGACTTTTACAGGCAGTGTTGAAATTTGGTTGCAGACAGTGTGTGCTGTGTTAAATTTGCTTGCAGACTACTTGTGTGCTCTTACTTCAGGCAGTTGTTTATTTACTTTGTTGCAGACTATGTATGGCTTGTATGCTTGTTACTGCCATTGGCAGCAAAGAACCAAGCCCGCAGTACAAGCACACACGGTGCATTTGACGTATAATAATCAACATTTATTATTTCAAAATTAAATATACGAAATTATTATTATATCTTTTATTATTATATTATTTTAATGACATTGCGATTATTATTTATTAAATATTAATTATTATTTATTGAGAGTTATGTGATATTGATTAATATTGATATTATATTAATCAAAAATTAAAATTATTGTTGTAAATTATAGTCAATGGTCGGTGTGTGCGTACGTGCTGGCTTGTTCTTGCTTGCCAGTGTTTACTACAGGCTATAACTGTTACAGTGACAAGGACAGTCTAGGAGCAATTCACCTATGCAACAAACTGTGGCACAAATCTGTTCGAGAGCTGAGAGATTTCTCGTGGGAGGTGGCGCAATGTAGATATATGATACCATATACGGCCCCCGGTCCGCTACTACTCACTACTACCCCCACTCAGCTCTTTTTTCTTACTACTACTCATACTACTACTACTACAGGTCACTTTGTTATATTTTTTTGCAGGCCTGCGGAAGTTTCGGCGCGTCACTAGAGGAGGGTTGCGGCGGAAGTGGTTAACTGGCCTGTTGCTTGGATCCTTGCTTTTTTTGAGTTGGTTAGTGGTTGGGCGGGTTGGGTGTGGGGGCCTTGGCCCTGCTTGGTGGGGTTGGTTTTTTTGGGTGGCCGGAGTGGGTTAAACCAAGTGGTCGTTTCGTATGCCAGATCCTGGCGTGTCCATTCGCAAGTGCGATCACGCGTCGGTGCTGGAGAGTCATCAGACCCACGATTCCACCCCGATTTCACCCCCGATTTCACCCACGATTCCACCCCCGATTTCACCCACGATCGATCGACCTACCTCTGCTCAGACATGGTGTCGACGCCATTCTGGTAGGGCAGCACTGCGCTGGCGCCATCTTCCGACTCGGTGGAGCTGTGAGGCAGCGGCGGCTTGGCGCGGTGCTTAGAAGGCCACGATTCCTCGATGCGCAGCTGAATGCCTGCTAGTGCGGCTGCCTCGTCCTTCGTGCACGGCAGCTCTCCACTAACAATCAGCTCCTGAAGCTGTAAACACACGCGTGTACTGATGTTAATATCAAAGACCAGCTCCTGAAGCTATGAACATGTACGCACGTACGAATGTTAACATCAAATACCAGTTCCTGAAGCTATGAACATGTACGCACGTACGAATGTTAACATCAAAGACCAGTTCCTGAAGCTATGAACATGTACGCACGTACGAATGTTAACATCAAAGACCAGCT
>NW_014582799.1:0-719 GCF_000485595.1 Priapulus caudatus
AGAGGAGAAGAGGAGGAGGAGGAAGAGGAGCGAGGATGAGGAGGAAGAGGAGGAAGAGGAGGAAGATGAGGAAGAGGAGGAAGAGGAGGAAAGAGTAGGAGGAGGAGGAGGAGGAGGAGGAGGAGGAGGAGGAGAAGTAAGGAGTAGGAGGAGGAGGAGGATGATGAGAAGGTAGAGGAAGAAGAGAAGATAAGGAAGATGAAGGAGAAGTAGGAATATAAAGAGGGAGAGGAGAGTAGAAGGAGGAAGAAGGGGAAAGGGTGGAGGGGGAGTAAGAGGAGGCAGAAGGGACACCGCACCATCGGTTAGCATGTTGCTGTGGGGGATGGGGTTACTTCTCCCCGCGTCTGCCTCCTCCTCTTTCTTCTCCATCACCTCCTCCTCCCCTCCTTTTCCGTGTTTTACACATTCCTTCCTTCGAATGTCTCGCACTCTTCTTCATTTCGGTCAACGTACCTCTTTCTGATGCCTTCCCTTTCTACAGTTCCCCGTATCTCTCCTTTCTTTTTCTACTCCTCCTCTTCATCTTCCTTCTCCTCCTCTATTCTTCTTCTTCCTCCTCCACTTCGTCTCATCCTCCCCCTTCCTTCTTCTCCTCCTCCACCTCCTCTTCCTTCTCATCTTCTTATTCTTCCTCCTCTGCCTCGTCCTCTTCCTCCTCCAACTGAATCGGGAAGCCACGCTGGGACGCTGACTGACAGTGCGCGCCGGCGACACAA
>NW_014582800.1:0-360 GCF_000485595.1 Priapulus caudatus
AGAGAGAGAGAGAGAGAGAGAGAGAGAGAGAGAGAGAGAGAGAGAGAGCGCGCGCGCGCGCGGAAGAGAGTTGAAGAGAGGACGAGAACGATCGAGCGATAGAAAGAAAGATAGCGAGAGAGATGCAATCGAGAGGTGGGGTTGTTAGCAAGAGATTGTTTTACATTTACGTACATACACAAATTTTTTACACACACACACACACACACATGCACGCACGCACGCACGCACGCACACACACACACACACACACACACACACACACACACACACACACACACACACACACACACACACACACACACACACACACACACACACACACACACACACACACACACACACACACACACACACACA
>NW_014582800.1:4805-5356 GCF_000485595.1 Priapulus caudatus
TGCGCTGCTTATGCTACTGCTGGTTCTGCTGCTACTGCTGCTACTGCTGCTGCTACTGATGCTGCCGCCGCTGCTGCTGCTGCTGCTGCTGCTGCTGCTGCTGCTGCGGTGTTAATTACTGGCTTCACGTCTTCCCGTGCGCTGACGTCCATGCATATGATCGTCAGCTGGCCGCAACTTGTTCTTCGTTACTTTTAATTAATTAAAACCAGGTAAGAGATGTGTCAGATTTCCAGAAAAAATCCAAACAATGTATATATAGTTGGATAGAGCAAGCGAGAGACGTTGAGGGAGCACGAGAGAGAGGTGAATATAGAAACAGAGATAGAAACAGAGAGAGAGCGAGAGAGAGAGCGAGAGAGAGAGAGAAGAGAGAGAGAGAGAGAGAGAGAGAGAGAGAGAGAGAGAAAGAGTGACAGACAGAGAGAAAGACAGACAGACAGAGAGATAGAAAGTGAGGGAGAGCGAGAAAGAGAAAGAGAGGGATATATATATATATAGGGAGAGAGCGTAGGGGAGAAAGAGAGAGCGTAGGGGAGAAAGAGAGAGCG
>NW_014582800.1:6737-7160 GCF_000485595.1 Priapulus caudatus
TCTCTCTTTCTCCCCCACGCTCTCTCCCTATATATATATATATATATCCCTCTCTTTCTCTTTCTCGCTCTCCCTCACTTTCTATCTCTCTGTCTGTCTGTCTTTCTCTCTGTCTGTCACTCTTTCTCTCTCTCTCTCTCTCTTTTTCGTTCTCATCTCACGCGCCCACTCTCGCTATCTTTCGCGCGCTCACTCTATCCCCTAGCTCTCTATGCGTGCGTGGGTGCGTGGGTGAGTGTGGGTGAGCGCGTCTGGTGGGTGCGTGTTGCTTGGATCACGTACCACAAACAGTACAGCATCCGTGTGCTAGAATAATTACGCGTTAAAGCACTCTATCATGAAAAATTCCCCCGGAAACTTCCCCCCCCTCCCTCCCGCTGCTACCGAGTTGCATGTTATCGCCATCCACGCGCCCGCATATAA
>NW_014582801.1:0-7157 GCF_000485595.1 Priapulus caudatus
CTCTTCCTTATCATACACTCATGCGCACACAAAGCCACACATGGCCCGCGCGCGGCGCGCACCACACACAGACAACCACAACAGCACACGACACACACAGACACACACACACGACACACACACATACAACGCACGACGCACACGCACCATACCACACCCACACACACAACCACACAACAGACACACCACACGGCACAAACACACACACACGTACACGCCACTACCAACAACCACAACACACCAGGCAGCACACAGCACAGCACACACACACACGACGGGGTCCGCACACATACAAACAGCACCACACCACCACACATACAACACACACACCAACACTCACGACACACACCACGAACGACACCCGCCACACAAACACACATAATTACACTCACCACACACACACACACATAATACACCCACCACAGCACAGCATAGACATTATTCATCTCGCTAATTAGCATACATTTTGCCATCCAGAAAAACTAAAACGAGATTAAAGAACGGATACTCGATATACTGTGTGTGACAACAACCGAGACTCTCACTCTAGAATAGAAGATGCAGAATCGTGCAACAATATGGTCGACATTTTACCTGAGTCTTTTCGTGAGCTCTTCCAATTCGTTCGATCAGCAGTTTGTTGTCTGGTGTGTGGCAGCGGTCATCAGTCGCGAGTCGCATAGCAACCACGCTAGAATCAGCCAGACTTAACGCATGTTGCCCAACGGATGAAAACGATGTTCGGCAGTTAGATTATTAGAGTGAATGGCCGACACTGCCTGTGTTTGGCCCGCCGAGCTGCGTTACAATAACGTATAAATCACGATGGGGGAAAACATTGATTGATCCTTCCCACGCGACGTACCGGCTGCTGGCAGAAAGGATGAGGGAGCGTCGCCATAGCAAACGTTAAGCGGGTAGTTTTATATTCAATGAAATAAGCGGGCATGCGCAGCCGCGTCGTGACGTAGCGATGCTTATAGTTGTAGCTTGTATGTTTAGCTATATCATTGGCATTGATAGCATGTTGTGTTATAGAGCTTTGGCTTGCTCTCCATACTCGAAATAATGTTAAACGCCAACCGCAGCGAATTGCCTTATGATCTCGCAAGATGAGCACTGGTTCTGTGGATGGTCCTTGCGTATCCAAATGTAGGGATAGTTGCGGACACGTAGGCGAACCCCCCTGTAGCCCAGAGGAAATGACCGTAGGGCCGACGTTAGCATTTCATCATGAGTTGATTATGCTAAAGAAGGTGCGCATGCAAACGCAAATTTCCCTCGCGTACGTTCATATGGTGGCCTGCGTCTTGCGGAAGGTCCTCGATATATCATTTTAGGGATAAGGGAGAAAATGTCGGCGACCTGTGCTAAGGGAAATGGTATATGACAGCGAGGACTTACATGCACAGGATAGAGCCGCTCTTCATTTTAAATTTAATAATTTTGGCAAAATAATTCTTCTTGACTTTGGAGATAATGCGCATGGCGCGAGCACGTCGTTTCAGACTTGCAGTCACCGCCTAAATAAAAAGTACGTAATATAGCTTGGCTGCGGCGAGCGAGGGGTGGGAAGATGAGGGTAAGGTAGCAGAGAAGACAGCCAGAGGCAGTGGAAGAAGAAGGAGGCTGAGGTGCGACAAAGGCGAAGAGGGCAAGGTGAGGGGCGTGCAAGTATTGAAGTAGTGTTTTGCATCTACTAGCTAGGGGCGCTTTCCTAATTATAGACACAGTCTACTGGTAAGAATTTATTACATAAGCTATGGCTGAGATACCCCCTGACATATTAAAATGCATTTTCAGACAAAATACACATCCTTCTCGTGAGATAATTCCGATTTTCGCTACAACAATAACATAGCCAGATTGTGTAGCTGACTGGTTTTATGCGCGGAGACCTTCAATGCAAGATGCTGCTTCCTATTTCATAAGTGAGGTCTACTGATGGAATATTATCAATAGACATCTATGCTGGGATAACCTCTCTTCATTTCTAAATTTAATAATTTTGGCAAAATAATTTTTTTTCCTTGGGAATATATGCGCATGCGCGACTACAGTTTCAGACGTGGGCAGTACGGCCTAAATAAAAGTACGTAATATAGCTTCGCGGAGCGAGGGTGGGAAGACTGAGGGAAAGGTCGGCAGGGAATGGACAGCGGAGGGGCGATGGAAGAAGAAGTAGGCTGAGTACAAGGGAGACAAAGGGAAGGCGGGGGGATGAAGTAGTAGTTTTGGCACACTACTGGTGGGGCGCGCTCTCCTAATTAATGAACACAGGCTTACTGGTAAGAAAATTATTTAAGAAACCTAATGGGCTGAAGATACCACTGACATAATTAAATGCATATTTTTTTTTTTTTTTTTTTTTTTTCACACAAAATAACTAGCTCCTGCTGGTGAGATATTGCGCATGCCTAAGCACACGGCTGAGTGGAAATCGTGGTGGTGGGTGTTACGTAGCCAGATTGTGTAGCTGACTGATATAATTAGCAGGGACTTACATGAAGGTCTTGCCTCGCGATTTTGAGTGGGGTCTACTGGTGGAAATGTTATCAAGATATTCTTATGCTAGGATAACTCTTCTTCATTTTAATGGGGCATAATTTTTGCATAAATATTCTTCTTCTCGTAGGATTGCGCAATGCCGAGTAGCGTTTCAGGCGTGCAGTAAGGACTGAAGGAACTGGCACCCTAATGTCTAGGGCGCTCGTCCTAATATAACACAGGTATACTGATAATAATTTATTAATAAATCTAATGCTGAGATACCTGCCGCCTAATAACGCATATATAAATTCATATTCATCGCACAAGCTATGACGCGCTCTGGTGAGATATTGGCGAATCGCGCTAAGACACTGACGTAGCCAGATTGCGTAATGACGTTATATGGCAGCGGACTTACATACATAGGTCTTCGTCCGATTTTTGAAGTGGATCTACTTGATGGAATGTTATCAAGAAATCTCTGCTAGGGATAATCCTCTCATTTTAAATGAATAATTTTTGCAAATATTTATTCCTTTCTCGGAGCAATTGCGCATGCCGCGAACAGTCACCGTTTTAGGGGTGCAGTATACGGCTGAAGACATTTTTTATAAAATAGGGCCTGGCTGAAGGAGAGAAGGGGCGCGAGAGCTGACGGAAAGCGGCAAAGGAAAATAGGCTGAGGGCGGTAGTAAAAGGACGGAGGCTGAGCGAGGACAGGGGAGGCAAGAGGACGGAATTGAGGGATAAGTCAGGAGTTTTGCACCCGTACAGGCTAGGGCGCTCGCGGGCTAATCATAAACACGCAGTCTACTGATAATAATTTATTACATAAAGCGCTATGCTGAGATACCTCCTAACCAATATTAAATAGTATAATGTATACAAAATAATGATGCTTCCTGGTGAGATATTGCGCTTGCGCTAATCCACACGCGTACGTAGCGCAGAATGTTGTAGCAGAGCTGTTATATGCGGCAGGGCCTTACATGCAAGGTCTTCCTCCGTATGTCTGAGAGTGGGTCTAGCTGTGGAATGTTATCACAGAAATCTAATGCTAGAATAATTCTCTTCATTTTAAAATGCAAATTTTTGGCAAAATATTTTTCTTCTCGTAGGCGGCAAATTGCGCTATGCCGAGCACCGGTTCAGGCGTGCGAGTAGGACTGAAGGACTGGCAGCGCTACAGTCTAGGCGGTATTCCTAATCATAAACACAGGTCTCTGATAATAATTTATTAAGAATTATGCGGAAGATACCCCTAACCATATTAAATTCATATTCATATACAAAATATAACGCATCATGGTGAGTATATTCGCATGCGCTAATGGCACTAATGTAGGCAGATAGCGTAACTGACTGTTATATGGCAGCAAGAGACCTACATGGCAAGGTCTTCGGTCGATTTCCTGAGGTGAGGGTCTACTGCATGGAATGTTATCACAGAAATCTCTGGCTAGGATTACACTCTTCTCCATTTAAATGAAATCATTTTTGCAAAGTAATATTTTCTCGGTAGGCATTAGGCATGCGGCGAGCATCGTTTCAGGCGTGCAGTATGGACTGAAGAAAGCTTCATAATATAGCCTTGCTGAGGAAGAGAGGGGCGCGAAGGCTGAGGAAAAGCGGCGAGAAATAGCTGAGGGCGGATGGAAGAGGCAGGAGGCTGAGGCGAATGGACAAGGAGGCAAGGGACGGAATTGAGGGATAACGTAGAGTTTTGGGCACCCTACAGGCTAGGGCGGCTCTGCCTAATCGTAACACCGGTTTACTGATAATATTTATTACTAACAATGTTGGATACTGCCTCAACCTACTTGAATTAATATTCAGCACAAATATGATCCTCTGTGAGATATTGCGCATGCGCTAACACAGCTACAGTAGCCAGAATGTGTGGGCAGACTGTTATATGGGCATGGCAGGGACTTACATGCAAGGTGTTCGTCGATTCCCTGAGTGGGGTTACTGATGGAATGTTATACGAAATCTATGCTAGGATATACTCTCTTCATTTTTAAATTCATATTTTGGCAATAACATTTTCTTTCTTGAGAGTTATTGCGCATGGCAAGCACTGTCGTTTCAGACGTGCGTACGGCTAAATAAAGTACGCTAATATAGCTGCGCGGGAGTGAGGGGTGGGAGAATGAAGGGAAGGTGGCAGGGAAAGACAGCAGAGGCAGTGGAAGAGAATGAGCTGAGCGTGGCGAGCAGGGAGGGAGACGGTGGGGAAGGGGGGCGGGATGAAGTAGTAGTTTCGCACCACTACTGGCCAGGGCGCGTTCTCCTGAATTATAAACACAGGTCTACTAATAGATTATTTACAGAAAGCTATGGGCTGAAGATACCATGACATATTAAATGCATTTTCAGCACAAATGATAATCTCTGGTAAGATATTGCGCATGCGCTAAAAATTAAGTAGCGAGCATTTTGCTACTGACTGGTATTGTAGCGCGGTACTTACATGCAAGGTCTGCTTCCTATTTCAAGAAGTGAGGTCTATGATGAGATATATTATCATAGAAATCTATGCTGGAATACCCTCTTTCATTTTAAATTTATAAATGTTTCGGGTAAAATATTTTTTTCTCTGAAATATTGCGCATGCGGATGCACCGTTTTGAGAGTGAGTACGGCCTAAATAAAGTAGCGTAATTATTTGCTGGCGGGGAGGTGGTAGACAGATGTGATCGTCAGAGCGGTGAGTGATCGCCCAGCAGCCAGAAGCGCCGTATTTAGCGATATGATAGCCATTTAGGCGTAATGTAGAAATTAAATTATTATTATGGCTTGATGATTTGAGCAGATCTAATTTCAACTACTAGAAGACAATTAAAAAAAAAAAAAAAAAATATGAATTTATCTGTAATATATTCAAACTGTGATTGGTTTTTTTACATTAAAAGCTCGACACAAATCTTTAAACATATATATTACCAAGACATAAATAATAGCTTGTGTGGTCTATGATTGTACGGTAATCTAGCGGAGTAGGCCTACATTCATTAGACGGCAATAAATTGTGTCCCACGCGGTTTTTATATTTTATGCTCTTTTAGAATTGATATAAGACAATTTAGTATTTACCTGGTCTAGAATATGCTCGTTTCGGTTGTTCAGGCGGCGACGCGACGCATGTATAATGTCATATTGAAGTATTAATATGTATATTAAGGCCGTAGGCCAGCTTATATGGGGGGGGGGTTCGTTTTGACAAATGTTGGCAACTTTGCTCGTGCAGGGAGCGTGTAGCAGATTTGTCGCGGGAGGGGGGGAGGTTTAAACGTAATCGCAAAGCTTAGCAGCACGCGAAGGGGGGGGGTCCTGGGCCCTCCGGCAAGAACATTTTTTAATTAGACTCCTCATATGCGTTTTCTGGCGGCGACGCAAGGGGGGGTCCGGACTTCCTGGACCCTGTACACGCCCCTGCTTCGGCGCGAGCGACAGGCGAGGGAGCCAAGCGACGGAGGGCGAGGGAGGCCAAGGACCGAGGGGGGGGGGGGAGAGTGATGGGAGGGGGGTGTTCACTGTTCAGCCCTCCAGCGACCTGCAGGTGAAATTGCTTGAAATTTTCAAAAAAAAAAATTTTGGCTGGGGGGGGTCGGGGGGGGGTTCGTTAGAACCCCGGCCGACCCCCTGGCTACGGGAGCTGTATTAGGATATAATTATAATTTATTGATCAAAGCTACAATAATTGTTGCTGCAGATACGTGCTAGTTGGCGTTGGTCTCGTGAATCGGTGAGCCGGCGAATAACCGATGATACTTTTAACTCGTGACGGACGCCCGGCCGTGGGGGGGCCCCCCCCGACCGAGAGAGAGAGAGAGACAGTGATATAAAGAGAAACAGAGATATAGAGAGGGAGAGACGGACGGACAGAGAGAGATAGACAGAGAGAAGGTGAAAGAGAGAGAGAGAGAGAGAGAGAAAGATATCAACAAAACGCGGAGATAGTAAAACCCAGTGAGGGGTGGAGAACGATATGACAGCGAGAGCGAGAAATAGAGCCGAGAAAAAAAGCGTGTGTGAGTGTGTGTGAAGCCATATGTACCGAAGAACCATTGCATAAATATAAGTACAGAATTTAAGTAGTGTACTGATTCTACCAGGTCTATTTCGTGGCGTTATTAGGCCTACTGTAAAATCTCCCCAAAACAACATTTACTACTATGACACTACAACACCGTTATGCTGTGTGCTTATCGATCTGTTTATTCATGTGCAAATTTATTTATTTGTCTGCTTGTTTTCTCGGCACTACTTCGTTTTCTTTCGTGACATTACATCGTTTCTACTGCATCTTCCAGAGAAACATAGCTCCAGAGAGCGATGCATACGGACCGCTGAACGAGGTGCCAGAGTGGCCAGCGAAGGACTTACACATGGGACAAGTCGCAGGACTTGCTCTATATTCGGATGGCAACCTACTCGTTCTGCACAGGGCCGACCGTACATGGGATGACAGGTGGGCTCCACTAGATTATTACCTCTTAATTATATATTATTATAGCGTCGTGGGAAGATAGAAACCTGAATATATATATATATATATATATATATATATATATATATATATATATATATATATATATATATATATATATATATATATATATATATATATATATATATATATATATATATATATACTATATATA
>NW_014582802.1:0-520 GCF_000485595.1 Priapulus caudatus
GGCTAGGTGTCACGTATGTGTAACAAGGCTAGGTGTCACGGCTAGGTGCCACGGCTAGGTGTCACGTATGTGTAGCAAGGCTAGGTGTCACGGCTAAGTGTCACGTATGTGTAACAAGGCTAGGTGTCACGTATGTGTAACAAGGCTAGGTGTCACGTATGTGTAACAAGGCTAGGTGTCACGGCTAGGTGTCACGGCTAGGTGTCACGTATGTGTAGCAAGGCTAGGTGTCACGGTTCGGTGTCACGGCTAGGTACCACGGCTAGGTGTCACGGCTAGGTGTCACGGCTAGGTGTCACGTATGTGTAACAAGGCTAGGTGTCACGGCTAGGTGTCACGGCTAGGTGTCACGACTAGGTGTCACGACTAGGTGTCACGTATGTGTAGCAAGGCTAGGTGTCACGGCTATGTGTCACGACTAGGTGTCACGGCTAGGTGTCACGGCTAGGTGTCACGGCTAGGTGTCACGGCTAGGTGTCACGGCTAGGTGTCACGGCTAGGTGTCACGGCTAGGTGTCAC
>NW_014582802.1:1130-2392 GCF_000485595.1 Priapulus caudatus
TGTAGCAAGGCTAGGTGTCACGGCTAAGTGTCACGTATGTGTAGCAAGGCTAGGTGTCACGGCTAAGTGTCACGTATGTGTAGCAAGGCAAGGTGTCACGGCAAGGTGTCACGGCTAGCTGTCACGGCTAGGTGTCACGGCTAGGTGTCACGGCTAGCTGTCACGGCTATAGGTGTCACGACTAGGTGTCACGGCTAGCTGTCACGGCTAGGTGTCACGGCTAGGTGTCACGGCTAGGTGTCACGGCTAGGTGTCACGGCTAGGTGTCACGACTAGGTGTCACGACTAGGTGTCACGGCTAGCTGTTACGGCTAGCTGTCACGGCTAGGTGTCACGGCTAGGTGTCACGGCTATAGGTGTCACGGCTAGGTGTCACGGCTAGGTGCCACGGCTAGGTGTCACGACTAGGTGTCACGGCTAGCTGTCACGGCATCTGCCGCTGAATGTTAACCGACGCATTATTTTGCGAATGGACATGCGCACACGTTAGCAGCGGAGACAACCGGCGCGTGGCTTCACTGTCCTGATTGAGCTGTGTTATCGGACGGGAAACACGTACGATATTGACGAGGTAATGACAGGTGACCGTAGCACGTATAATAGGTAACAAGGCAACATTGTAAACGGTGTGTGCGATTGACTTGGCGTGATGTGATACTTTAAGGTTAACGAATGAATCAGACCTAACCATACAGCTAATAAGCGAAGAGTGTGATCAAGCGCTAGCACAGAACCGCAACCAGATCTTGGTAATGGTATGATGACGTGTAAGAAGAGTGAAGTAATGAAGACGCTGGTTAGTTAAACGCATAGAAATATATAGAGACCCTAGTCTACCTAGTATATTACCTCTATGGTTAAACCACATGTAGTCAGAACAACGATTATTCATGTTCATTATTATTTCGTTCATTATTATTCATTATTCGTTATTATTTCAATTATTCGTGATTATTTATTTAATTTTATTATTTTTCACTGTATTTACTTTCTCGTGCCGTTTTCTGTAAGAGGAAAATAGCAACGAACGTATTGCTGTTTGGGTGATGTCGTGGTAAAGTTTTTAATTTTAATAAGAAAACGAAACGAAGAAACTAACAGGAAATTCAGAAAATACATCTTTTCAACTACGCAAAATATGTTTGTACATACACACGCATGCACGCGAGTGTGTGTGTGTGTGTGTGTGTGTGTGTGTGTGTGTGTGTGTGTGTGTGTGTGTGTGTGTGTGTGTGTGTGTGTGTGTGTGTGTGTGTCGCGCG
>NW_014582802.1:6359-7155 GCF_000485595.1 Priapulus caudatus
CACGGCTAGGTGTCACGGCTAGGTGTCACATAGGTGTAGCGCGGCTAGGTGTCACGGCTAGGTGTCACATAGGTGTAGCGCGGCTAGGTGTCACGGCTAGGTGTCACGGCTAGGTGTCACGACTAGGTGTCACGTATGTGTAGCAAGGCTAGGTGTCACGGCTAGGTGTCACGGCTAGGTGTCATGGCTAGGTGTCACGTATGTGTAACAAGGCTAGGTGTCACGGCTAGGTGTCACGGCTAGGTGTCACGTAGGTGTAGCGCGGCTAGTTGTCACGGCTAGGTGTCACGGCTAGGTGTCACGGCATCTGCCGCTGAATGTTAACCGACGCATTTTTTTGCGAATGGACATGCGCACACGTTAGCAGCGGAGACAACCGGCGCGTGGCTTCACTGTTCTGATTGAGCTGTGTTATCGGACGGGAAACACGTACGATCCTGACGAGGTAATGACAGGTGACCGTAGCACGTATAGCAGGTAACAAGGCAACATTGTAAACGGTGTGTGCGATTGACTTGGCGTGATGTGATACTTTAAGGTTAACGAATGAATCAGACCTAACCATACAGCTAATAAGCGGAGAGTGTGATCAAGCGCTAACACAGAACCGCATCCAGATCTTGGTAATGGTATGATGACGTGTAAGAATAGTGAAGTAATGAAGACGCTGGTTAGTTAAACGCATAGAAATATATAGAGACCCTAGTCTTCCTAGTATATTATTTCTATGGTTAAACCACATGTAGTCAGAACAACGATTATTCGTGTTCATTATTATTTTGTTCATTATTATTTT
>NW_014582803.1:0-6499 GCF_000485595.1 Priapulus caudatus
TTTTTACGCTATATTCTGAACATCCCTATAAATCTCCAATTCCAAGACAAAACCTCCTTGAGCTTTAACAGCTAAGCATTTATCCGCCGTGCGCAGCATGGCAGATAAATGTGGGTTGGACTGAGCCGCCAAAGCTGGCACAGTCTATATAAAGGGGATTGTATTACGCATACTGCTTTTTTGATCAGCGATGGATGACGCTGATGGCCTGTTACCCTGCTGTGTCGATGACTTTTACTCGGTGTACTCACACATTCCCTGCTTTAATTCACTTATTTCAGGGTGAGTTTACGAGATTTTCCATCGCTTGAACATACCAACCCATCAAGCCTCGATTGGCCTGTTTGTTCGACACTGTTTTTCTGTTTTCTATCCGTTCATATTGTCAGCTCGGCAGTGGATGGCCCCAGGTCTTCACCGGGGTGATCTTGTGTTTTAAGATTAACTGCCCTTTACGGCATTTAGGACAGGGATAACTGGCCGGTTCATTGATTTCCTCCTGCGGTTTTTCTGGTGCGGGTGTCGCCAGAATCTTCCGAATGATTTTGAGCGATGCCTTTCGACATCGATTGGCGAGGATGCCGTAATGACGGATGCGCATTAGCCCTTTGGGCAATACGTGCATCAGGAACCTGCGGATAAACTCCCCATAATGCAGGGACATGATCTTATTCTGATTGTCCCGGTAGTCTTTGTAGTGGAACCGTACCTGATCCTGGTTGATGTCGATAATGCGTTGATTACTGATCGCGATACGATGCGTATATCGTGCGAGATAACCGATGATGCTATCGGTTCGGTTCAGACAATGCTTGCTGTACACCACCCAGTCTTTTTGCATTAAATCATCCAGCAGTTGATCGACTTCGTCGGCGTTGGTGACGCGACTGAGCTTGCCTTCGGTTGCTGCGCATCGCAGTGCACTGACCAGATTACCGCGGTAATGACGTGACAGGGCTTTCACCGGGAACAGGTAGTTGCTTTTGGCCGCATGCCATTCACCTTTGGTGCCAAGTACACCACCGGGTACCAGGCAATGGAGATGCACATGCTGGCTGAGGTTCTGCCCCCAGGTGTGTAGCACTGCGGTCATGCCGAGCTTGCCATTGAGGCGTTTTTTGTCAGCACCGAAGGCTTTCAGTGTTTTCCAGACTGCCTTGAACAACAGTGCGTAGATCACTTCGGGATGCAGTTGCACCCAGCCATTGAGGTCATGCGGCAGGGTAAATACCAGGTGGTAATAGCTCACCGGTAAGGTGGCCTGTTGTTGTTTGTCTCGCCATTCCTGGCTGGCTCTGTTTTGGCATTGTGGGCAGTGGCGATCTCGACAACTATGGTACAGCGGTATCTCTCGTTCGCAGTGGTCGCATTGATAGCTCAGTCCACCGAGCACCGGGGTATGACAGGCGAGCAGGTGATCACAGACCTTGAGACGGTTGCCATCGAGTTGATGGTCTTTTGCATAGTCGGGTAAGTACTGTTGCAATATGCCTTGCAGCGTGATCGACCTAATCATGATCTTCATCCTCCGCCAGTTGCCCCACCAGATCACTAAAGCCTGCCTTGCCCTGCTGGTAAGTCGGTAACCAGTGCAGGTAGCGCAAGGTGCTGTGCAAGTCTTTGTGTCCGAGTTGTTGCTGTAGTACGTGGATGGCGATGCCGTTTTCGAGCTGATGCGTGGCGTAGGCATGCCGCAGGCTATGGATACCGCCGACCTTCTCGTTACCGGTGCTATTTTTGGCACGCTTAAATACTCGCTGAATGGTGCTCTGGCTCAGATGCACAGCGGGTGTATTGCCATTAGGGAAGAGCCATGGCTGTGGACGATAACGTCGCCAGTAGTGGCGCAGTCGCGCGATCAGGCCGGTCGATATCACTACCATGCGATCTTTCTGACCCTTGCCCTGGTCGATACGCAGTAAACCGCGTTCGCCATCGACATCCCGGACTTTGAGCGTCACCAACTCGCTCACGCGCAAACCACAACCGTAACAGGTCAACAACATCATGCGGTGCTTGTCGTTTTTGCAGGCCAGTATAATCTGACTGACCTCCAGGCGTGTGAGTAACTCGGGGATACGTTGGGCTTTTTTGGGATAGTGAATCGGAATATCAAACTGGGGCCAGTGCAGTACCTGTAAATACAGGAAACGAATGGCATGGAGGTACTGACTGCAACTGGCACCACTGAGTTCGCGTTCCTGAACGAGGTAGACAAAATAAGCCTGTATCTGCTCGGCCTGTAGTCGATCCGGTGATTGCTTGTAATAGCGCGCCAGCGCACTGACTGCGCCCAGATAGGCCTGATGGGTACGAATCGAAAAACCACGTTGACGCATGGCATCGATCATTTGTTGACGTAGAGGGGTCATCGATCTGCTCCTTAGTTGCGACCGGGATTGGTCACTACTAAGTTTGGCTGATAATCGACTGATTTAAAGGGGTCGGAGAAGCTACCGCGTAGCGGTTTAGTTCAACAGTTTATTAGAAGGAATCCGGAATAACATTATTATTCCGGATTCCTTCTAATTCTTTGATTATTTTCCCCATATACTCAATACTAAGGGACTGACGACGGAGATGTCAATGAATATAAAGGATCAAAAAAGTAAAGAAAAACACTTCTGGAACAACTACTTAGCTGTTTTATCAGACGAGCATATAAAACCTACTTTGCACGCCTGGTATGTGGTAGGCGACAAAATTCATCTCCGCGCAGTGAAAACTGGCGTTTTGTCCTCCGTCCTTTACTTGAAGATACTAGCATATCTACCAGTCATTAGCTCCGATGAACAACACCCTGCAATAACTCCTTTGATTCAAATAAATACTTTGTATCTTTTTTAGCATATCTACACTTTTGAAATGGTGCGTGAGTTTCGTCACATAACGGCTAAAATCACCGCGCCAGGCAAAAGCGTAGCGACGAGGTACTGAGGAGTGTAGCTTTTGGACCTTCCGAGTGGCATGTTACTATATGGTTTTTTCATGTTAATGGGAAAGTCGCTCAGGGTGTTCTATTGATCTTCGGTTAACTCAACACTCAATTCTAGGCCCAGGTAAAGTGACCAGGGGACTGCCTTCAATATTGATAATTGTCCTTAACTGGCTTATTTCTTTAATACCCTACGTGAAATCTGTTATTGACATAAATAAGTCTTTCCATGAGACGCAACAAACACCACCTGCAATATGATTAATTTGTAACTCAACTGGTAAAGGTGTTGCTGCATGCCGCTAATAAGCTCCATTGTAGCCTGCAACCTCTATAAAGTGATTCGATTTCTTTAAGATTTTTGTCCTAGTGTAATGGCAATCTCCTTGCCCTAACTCAATTCTGGCTATCAAGCCAAATTTTAGGCCTTTCACCATTCTCCAGAAATAATATTGCTACATGCATTTCTGATCCTCTTCTCTGAAAAGATAGAAAAATCGGCTATCACGTTCTTAAATTACTGGTTGGGCCTCATATTTTATCTCGCCACTAACGCCCGCATAAACTACAGGCAGTGAAAGTTTGGCGTCACTTTTTTTGCGGCGCCTTTGCAAAAAACGACGACAGATTACGGGAGTACAATTTCAATGCCGCTTGTTTGGCAACTGTCAATTCTCAGTATTCTGGCGGTATTAGCCTTCTGCGCATTAACACCTGTTGATTTAACCTACTCTAGCGATATTCTAACTCTTTAGCTCTTCTAGTATTTCCTTCGTGACTTCTTAATTTCGAAACAACCAACGAATCACAAAGTCAAAGAGGATATGTACAATTTGATAACCTGTTACATGCGGTATATCTCGCTTTAGCGCTTGGTTTCTTCCGGAAACGGAGCCCTGATCGAGTTCTAGGGTTTCCCTACATAATATTCATACAAATCGATTGTCATCAAACTCGACAACGTTTTTCTAGGATATACTTAATGTCAATTGTCTCATGTGAAATTTCCTTAACCTCGATGAACCCTAGACCAAGGTTATCATCCTCTTATAGAAAACGATATTTTAATGTGAATATTTCGCACAACTTAGCCTCGTATTATTCTCCTGTGCTAAACGCCGCACATTTGGCTAGAAGCCAACAATGCCATGGCCGCGCGTCTTGTTGCAGTGCATTTTGACTTTCAGTTAACATTGTTGTTAGGAAAACACTTTATATCTTCAATCTGATATTGGGGTTGTTTGAGAATGCATTAGCTAAAATATAATATGTTTAGTGCTGTAAAGCTCATAAAATGCAATGCTCTTTCACACACAGCTAAATAGGTTTATTATTTTATACCCATAAGCATTATCGAGATCACCGTTTAGATTAAATAAATTCATAACTACGCTTCCTCCTCATTCCTATATGAACACGAGTATTCCATGCTTATACTTAATTAGCATTCTTTAAACTTTCTTTTGCGCTTATTTGCCCTCTTCAGCCTATACGCCGGCGTTTTTCGGCTTCTCTTGCTTTCAGATACTTTATACTACAGTATGATTTCTAAATTCAGCCTTACTAGAGCATGTTGTTCTAATAAATAATTTTATTATCAACCTTGCCCACTTATTAAAAAGCATATTTCTTCTGCTTCTGCTAATATAGCTAGCTGAAAAGGCAACATAAATAGCATAAAATAACACTTTTTGTTATCTTTTTTACTCTCAGTATTATTTTGCGAACAAATTATTATCTCTAAGCAATTGCGCTACAATTGATCATCCTTCTGAAGAGAATTGTTATTCGAATGCTATGAAAAAATCTAAAATCACTTATGCCATTTTTTTATAACTAATTTTTCAGCGCACGTGCTATGCAGTACTGCTGTCCAAACTCCCTATAAAGTGCCCTTTAGACTACTGAATTAAAACCTCAGTGTTCTTTATGTCACCACCGATTTTATCATACTCCAATATCTTGACAGTCTGTCAATTACACTTATTTACGGCGCAGATTAAAATGACATTTGAAACATTTCTAAATGTACGCGCTAAAGACGCATACATGGCATTAGTTCTAATTCTATAAGACTTTCGGAAAAGATGGTCATAATTGCTAATCTATTGGTGCTTACTAAGTTTTTCACTATACCAACCAGGCGAAGATCTTCACTCACTAATTTCATCTTTCTTTGAAGCATTCACTAAAATCATATACTTGCTGTTTTAAGGCTCGCTCACTAGATTGCACACTATTAACAATGCCGAGCGACTATATCTTCTTAGCCTCTTTGAGCTTGTAAGCAACTAAAGACTGCAACTAATAAAGCAAAAAAAAACCGCCAATTATTTGCACCAGTCAGTGGGTCATTGCCATTATATAAATATTATATTAAGCTCTCGCGCATTTATGATATTTCCTAACCGCTCATTGCGGAAACCACTGATGGCGTTTTTTGGCAAGCATTTGGTTCTTTGCCGTACATTGACTTGTTAGACTCTCATTCATTCTACTGACATGCTATCAACGTATTTATCTGCCTTTTCAGAGCTTTTGTTCGTCGTTCAATCTCTTCAGCATATAGCTTTTGCTGCCAAATTTTGCCTACTCTAGATTTTCCATATTGTCATTTAAATGGTTCAATCTGTGCAAGAGGTTTTTTATACCTTTCTAGAGGAGCCGCCATCGTTCAGTTCAAATTGTTATCGCTGTAGGACACACACAGAGCAGCTGGATCGATGTGGCTTTCTTTTGCTCGCTGGCGCCTTTTTGGTCTGCCGCGGTCAGCGCGGGGGGTTCAATGGCTTGCGGGTACCACTTGCTACCTAGCCGCCTGCAGCGCGTTGCAATTACACCCAGTAAAGCTACGAGCACACTATATACCTTCATGTATGGTTGTTACCTCCGTATGAAATGCTAACGCCGCGCTTTGCTGAGAGCGCGATGCCCCGCAGCCGAGGTGATTCGGCAAGAGCGCTTTGCTTAGCCGTTTTACTTATTCACCATACTCGAGGCTGTATCCAGTCGAATCGATCCATGCTATTTATCTTTCATCTTCGTTGCGTGCCTCTTTTCGTTGTCTGAGTTTTCTCAGCGCGCATCTTTTTCTTCCTATACTGGTCGTGCCTGCGGCCTTTTTGCCTCAAGCGCCAAAACGTACTCTTCGGCGCGGCTGCGAAATTGATTCCAGTTCCTGTCAGATCGGGTCGCCAGTCTCGTTACTTAATCGAAACAGTTCCAGCTGCTTGCGCTGAGAAGGTCGGATGATGCCACTAAGCGCCGCAAAAGATTTGATCCAGATATCATCAAAACTTGCTGGCCCATCTGCTCGAGGACCCTCTCTGTTCCCTCTAGCTCTCGAATCTGCCCTTTTATTGCTTCTAACGCTTCTTTTTTTTGTGCGTTTTCGTTCCGTTTATTTCTGAGTGCTCCTGGGCGATTTGATTAGCTTCTTGTTTCTTTTAACATGCGCGTTCTGCTTGAACTGGCTGTAGGACATCCCATTAGCGCCGCATTCGACGTATGCAATGTTCTGGCTCAGAAAACCGTATGCACTCGCCATGGTTACATTCGATTGTA
>NW_014582803.1:6524-7155 GCF_000485595.1 Priapulus caudatus
CATTATTTCGCCATCAGGCTTAGCACAGGGATGAAAACTAACACCCTGTGATGACGCACAGAACAGAAGCATTAGAAACATCAAAAGAAACCTTGTCATATTTTTTCTCCTTATTACTTTGGAACCCACGTTCCATTTCTATATACGGCTAACAGGTGATTATGTAGCCGGCACGAATATTGTGATATGCCGCAATTTGTTCTCACCATATTCTCATGAAGGGGCGGTTAACTCAATGGCGGTAATGCGCCGAAAATCGCCAATCGAATTTCAGTCGTAAATGGCCGTTTTGGGAATCAAAACCATCGACACCCACTTTCTGTAAGCGCAGGCCACTCAAACCAACAAAATACTATAATTATAGTCAAAGCTGTCACATAGGTTATCCAATACCATTATTATGGTAAAGTTCTCGCCATGAAACAAATAGAAAAATTAGGCCAAAACCTTCGCTCATCACATTGTCTCAATGTGAAATTTTCCTTAACCTCGATAACCCTAGACCAAGGTTCATCATCCTCATTATAAGAAAACGATATTTCTAATGTGAATATTTCCACAACTGCCTCGTATTATTCTCTGTGCTAACAGGTGATTATGTGGCTTGCACGAATATTGTGATATGCCGCAA
>NW_014582804.1:4783-5304 GCF_000485595.1 Priapulus caudatus
GCAACGACGATAGAGGGCGCTGCTTAGCAACGACGATAGAGGGCGCTGCTTAGCGATGACGATAGAGGGCGCTGCTTAGCAACGACGATAGAGGGCGCTGTTTAGCAACGACGATAGAGCGCGCTGCTTAGCGACGACGATAGAGGGCGCTGCTTAGCAACGACGATAGAGGGCGCTGCTTTAGCAACGACGATAGAGGGCGCTGCTTAGCAACGACGATAGAGGGCGCTGCTTAGCAACGACGATAGAGGGCGCTGCTTAGCGATGACGATAGAGGGCGCTGCTTAGCGACGATGCTCAGCACCACGTCTCGTGTGAGTGGTATTAGAAGATGTTAAATGTGCCGTTATATAGAGGGATTGCGGTCTATTTGTTATTACAATGATATATATACATGTACATAATATGAAATATGAAATATGAAATAAATTCTTAATATAATTAAATATAATTCATTAATCTAATATTATTTCTTTAAACTCTGTCTCTCTCTCTCTCTCTCACTCTCTCTCTCTCTCTCT
>NW_014582804.1:6882-7146 GCF_000485595.1 Priapulus caudatus
TCTGAGGGAGGAAAGTGGAAGAGGCTCCTAATGAATACAGGATGTATGTACTGTACTTGATCACATAGCTCTAATAATAATATACCCAGCATGCGGACATTGCTAAGCTTAGCCAAGCTTGAACCAGCAGTAGCAGCAAAATTAAGAGCAATTGTAGATTACCACCACCACCGCCGCCACCACCACCAGCAGCAGCAGCAGCAGCAGCAACAGTAGCAGCAGTAGCAGCAGCAGCAGCAGCAGCAGCAGCAGCAGCAGCAGCAG
>NW_014582805.1:0-616 GCF_000485595.1 Priapulus caudatus
TGTGTGTGTGTGTGCGTGCGTGCGTGCGTGCGTGTGTGCGTGCGTGCGTGTGTTTGTGTGTGGGTGTGTGTGTTTGTGTTTGTGTGTGTGTGTGCGTGCGTGCGTGCGTGCGTGTGTGCGTGCGTGCGTGTGTTGTGTGTGGTGTGTGTGTTGTGTGTGTGTGTGTGTGTGTTTGTGTGTGTGCTTGTGTGTGCGTGTGTGTGTGTGTGTGTGCGTGCGTGTATGTGTGTGCGTGTGCGCGCGTGCGCGTGAGTGCATGCATGCGCGTGCGTGCGTATCTTGGCGACGTCTCGCGTGTACGCGTCAGTTAGATATGATACGTGACAGTCGAGTTACGATTACATTTTACATATGAAGCACAAGGATAGTGTCTCGATCGCTGTCTCGCTGTCTCGCTGTCTCGCATTCATCAACAGTTGACGACACCCCCTCCCCCATCCTCCTCCGTCTAACATCTCTGACACAAGTAGTAGATATCAAGGTCGGCATGTCCGCAGCTGCATTTATCTTCCCGTAGGTGATAAATAATTTAAAAAAATACGTGGGTGAAAGAAAAATTTCGCGAAGTTTTCCCTATTTTTTTTTCTAACGATCGTGCGTAACTTCTTTTATTCTG
>NW_014582805.1:1936-2204 GCF_000485595.1 Priapulus caudatus
GCAGCAGCAGCAGCATGAGTAGCAGCAGTAGCAGCAGTAGCAGTAGCAGTAGCAGTAGTGGCAGTACCAGCAGCAGTAGCAGTAGCAGCAGCAGTAGTACAGTAGCAGCAGTAGTAGCAGCAGTAGTAGCAGTAACAGCAGCAGCAACAGCAACAGCAGCAGCAGCAGTAGCAGTAGCAGTAACAGTAGCAGCAGTAGCAGCAGTAGCAGTAGCAGTAACAGTAGCAGCAGTAGCAGTAGCAGCAGCAGTAGCATGAGTAGCAGTAGC
>NW_014582805.1:6837-7145 GCF_000485595.1 Priapulus caudatus
ACACACACACACACACACACACACACACACACACACACTCTCTCTCTCTCTCTCTCTCTCTCTCTCTATCTATCTATTTCTCCCTCTCTCCCCCTCCTTCTCTGCGTTGGTCAGTCCACAGACACAGTGAACGAGTAAAGCACAGCCAGCATTCTATTGCGGCATGTCGAGCAGTCGATGAAATTAACAGGATATGTAAAAATTCACCGAAAGACGACAGTCTGAGCTGCAGCCAGTAGCAGCAGTAGCAGTAGCTGCAGCAGCAGCAGCAGCAGCAGCATGAGTAGCAGCAGTAGCAGCAGTAGCAG
>NW_014582806.1:0-484 GCF_000485595.1 Priapulus caudatus
CAGCAGCAGCAGATTTCTCACCGACAGTCCCTGACCCTCTCATCCTCCTCTCCCTCCTCCTCCTCCTCCTCCTCCTCCTCCTCATCCTTCTCCTTTTCCTTCTCTCTTCTTCTCTCTCCTCCTCCTCCCTCTCTTCTCCTCCCCCTGTCCTCCACCTCTCCTCCCCTCTCTCCTCCTCCCCCTCTCCTCCTCTCTCTCCTCCTCCCCCTCTCCTCCCTTCTCTCCTCCTCCTCCCCTTCTCCTCCCCTCTCTCCTCCTCCTCACCCCTCCTCACCTCCAGCCGAACGTTGACCCGCTGATCGATGCAGGCTGACAGCGGACGCGTGGCGGACAGGGGGAGAGGGGGAGGGGAGAGGGGGAGGGGGAGGGAGAGAGAGGAGGGGGAGGGGAAGGGGGAGAGAGGAGGGGAGGAGGAGAGGCTGACAGCTGACACGTGGCGGAGCGTGGATTTTAATTCTCCTTTTCCTCCCGCGCGTGCCAGGGG
>NW_014582806.1:6704-7144 GCF_000485595.1 Priapulus caudatus
AGAGAGAGAGAGAGAGAGAGAGAGAGAGAGAGAGAGAGAGAGAGAGAGAGAGAGAGAGAGAGACATACAGCGGTTACGGTGAAGACATCCACAAGAAGAAGAAGTACGCGATGCTTATCGCTGTAAAAAAGATTCACGATCACGAATAAAAAAAACATTACCGAATCTTTCGCTGTAAGTGACTATACACACCCGTCGTATATATATATATATACTTGGCTGTCGTCTGCCCACGTGCCGGCACGTGATCCCTCACCATGGCGACCTACCGCCAGGCAAGCCGCGGCGCGTGCTTTTTTTATCATCTTAATCTTAGTGGTTTTTTAGTGTTTTTTCTTCGGCAGTTGGTTTTGCTACGTGCCATCGGGCGACGTCAACGTGTGTGCGGTAGATAAGAGGGAGGTGGCGGAGGGGAAGGCGAGAGGAGGTGGGGGAGGGGA
>NW_014582808.1:0-5819 GCF_000485595.1 Priapulus caudatus
TTGATTACATTGATGCATAATGACTACATTATCAATAAAATTCCAGTTATACCCAGTCGGGGACACATTTTGAATAAGTGTTTTATTCATGCCGGACCGGTAATTCGTTTCTCCACCCATCCTTCCACCCTCACCCTGCACATCCACCCAGGGTTCGCTTGTCCACTCATTAAAAACTTCCTAAGAACTCCGCTTGCTTCAGCCCCAAACACGGCTAAGCACAGGATTGCCATCCGTCGCTCACCCCACCAGATAACCCCCCCCCCCACCTCCTTTCTTACACTCACCGCTCTAGCATCACCCCAACTCACCACTCCCGACCACCTCCAAGCCTGGCCAGTCACACTACTATACCTCAACCCTGCCGTATAGGTACTATGCAGTAAACACGCGTCACACGTATACCGTAGTTTACAGTGCTTGCGCCAGCACTCTCAAAATTGACACACGGGCTCCGCTGACAATGGAGAACGCCCAACGTAACGCGCTGAGATCATACGCGTCGAAGCCGAACGACCTCCGCTGAGCCGGCTGAGTCAAGTACAGTTGCTCGAACTTTTGTTTAGTACAGGTAGTCAACCATGTACAGGTGCGTACACAGAAACGTCTTATCTTTAATGCTGCTAGCATAACACATCCTCGACACCAAGCCTGGCCCAAGTCACTGCTATATCAACTGCGTATAGAGTACTTATGCGTAAACAGCGTTACACTAGTATACCACGTAGTTTACAGTGCTTGCCAGCACTCTCAATTGACAACGGACTCGCTGACAATCGAGAAACGCACGCTAAAGCCTGAGATCAACGGGCGAAGCCTGACACACTCGCGGCTAAGCCGGCTGAGTGCAAGTACAGTTGCTCAACTTTTTGTTTAGTACAGTAGTCAAGTTTTAACAACTCGTCATTTAAATCAGGGGTGATATTCCGGGTGAATACTCCATTAGGAGTGTTCCCCAACTTTAATGTCATTAAATGGTCTATAAACATATATATATATTATATATATATATGTGTTCATGGTCATATATTAGTTTGTGGTTTAATGTCATTTAGGTTTAGGGTTAGGGTTAGGGTTAGGGTTGGGTTAGGATCATCAATCATTAATCATAATACATATAATGCATTAATGATTATAAGTTGGGAACACTCCTAATGACAGCATTAGCCGATATTCCAATTAGGAGTGTTCGCAAACTTTCAATGGTCATAATAAGCATCATACTATATATGTCATGTCATATAATTAGTTTGTGGTTTAATAATCATTTCTAGGTTAGGTTTAGGGTTAGGGTTAGGGTTAGGATATAATCACTATTAATCATTAATCATTAATGATATCAAAGTTGGGAACATCTATGGAGCGTTGTCATTATCAAGGAATCATTAACGTTTGCTGGCTATGTGGAGACAAACAGGGATATTCAGGCGGTTTATTGCAGCTGTACTCATGTGTGTACGCTGTTGGCAGAGATCTGTGTATGCGCGATGCCTTAAAAGATAAGTCTGTCATTGCAGGAATTAAAACTAAACTAATAGAAGTGGGATATTAAAAATGTGATAGACATTTTGAGAGCCAAGCTTTCGCAACGCAGCGCACAGCAGGCGCACGTACGCGCCGCGCACACACGCACCGCCATTCGCACCATACACCACACACACACAACACACCAGCCGCCTGTGCGCTCAGACACATGCGCGGCGCGCACCACCACCCAACGCACACACATCACACACACACAACACACACACACACACACACACCCACACACACACACACACACCGGCTAACACACTCTGACCACACACCACACACACCCCACTCCCCTCGCACATCACACACACACACACATGCACACACACCACGGCACACACACATCACACAGCACATCACCAACGATCACACAACACCCACACGACACACACACCACAGTCACACACACAGCATCTTACGATTCGCCCCCCACACACACACAGCGACACACTCAACACACAACACCACACACACACACACACACTACAGGGCCCACACACACAGAAGCACACAGCACACACACACTCCCACACATCACCACAGCACATGTTCACACACCAGCGGTAATAGCACACTTACATTCCCGCACACACAGCACTGCACAGCACAAGCCTCACCCACAACACACACACACACACACACATCTCACTTACTCCCCCCCCCACGACCACACCACACACACACAACCACACACCAGCACGCACACTCAACGCCCACACGAGCCACAGCACACGCACACTCCACCCATCACACACACAGCGCACAAGCACCACACACACACAGCACACACACACACAACACACAACACGACACCCCACACACACACGACATGCCAATCCCTCACAGCACAAACACTCACACTCCACCCACACACACACACGGAACCGCACTCACCAACCTCAACATCCCCCCCCCCACACACACAACGACTCACATCCCCCACACACACAGCACAGTCCCCTCACAACACTCACATTCCCCCCGCCCCCACCACACACCACTCACATCCCCCGTCATCACTCACACAACACACAGCTCACCACACTCAAATCCCCCCGCACACACCACTCACATCCCCCACACACGGACACTCACATCCCCCCCCCACACAGCACACTCACATGCCCCCACCTCCATATGCGTCTGCAGGGCATCACCTGCGCATTGCGCGGTACAAGCGCGTGCGGCGCGGCGTCCGATACACAGCATCCGCGTGCCTAGCAGCAGCAGGTCAGCAAGCAGCATCAGGCATCAGCAGCAGCAGCAGAGTAGTTGTATGCCGTTATCAACAGTATCACGCTACAGGCACCCGCGCGCACGCACGGGGCCAGACAGATAGACAGACGACAGACTTCACTTACGTCCTACCCACCACCACCACCCACCACCACCGACCACCAGCACCAGCGCGCCGGAGGCGCGGTAGAGAGAAAACAGTATAACGCGTCGTATGGTGTATCTTCTAACGGTCCGTGGCCGAGCGAAGGATAGGCAACGCGATAGGACTAGTGGTGATCGATAACATCAATCATGCGTTGTCGGTCATCGCATTGCGGCTTGTCGTCATGCGTCATTGTCATCGTCGTCGTTGGTGTCGTCGTGCACTAGGATTAAAGCCATTCAGTGCTTTAGTGACGTGGACGTTGCTTTGTGGAGCTAATAATCATACGCCCGCACGCACGCACGCAACAACAACACGCATAATATATATTCACAGCACTGCAATCACAACGCATCATATATTCCCGTTGCACTCGCGTGCGCCGACAATCACTCTACGTCACGTCACTCATGCACGCGGACGCAACGCAGGAATCATCACAGCACACCGACAACGATGCGCACACACCACGAGCCGGCCATCCACGCCACACACATGCACACGACGCAGCGAACACAACACACACACAGCACACACAACAACACACAGGCATCACACCCACGCACTACCGTCACATCACACTCCGCACACACCGGCGCACGTACACCGATCAACGATCGCCAGACACACCCACACACCACACACACCACAAGCACACACACAGCGCACACAGCACACACAGCACGACACACACACACACGACACCACAACACCACAGGCACCACTACACACGCACACAGCCCGACACATCAGCACGCATCACACGACCACACGATCACACACGCGCGCGGCGCATCACACACACACACACAACAGCACACACACGCACGCACGCAAGCACGCACGGCCGCATGCACAGTGTGAGCAGCGGACGGATGCACGGGACATACTTGACTGACAGCTTAATAGCACATGCAATCTGGAGGGTAAGTAAAACTTATATGTTATATATCAACATGCACGCGTCAACGGGCGCGGCAGCTGCACGCCGGCACACTCACTAACACAGACGCTGACACACGAATACATGACTGTCCCACCCACACGCTCCTCCACCCACCCACACAGACACGACCCCTCACACACGCACGCGCACACACGCACACGCACGCACGCACGCACACACGCACGCGCACATCCACACACGCACGTACGCACGCACACTCGCACGCGCACACACACATGCGCACACACGCACGCGCACACGCACATGCGCAGACACGCACACACAGACGCACGCACGCACGCACACACACACACGCACGCACACATGCACGCACGCACACGGCTAGTGAATACCGCTGGTTCGTCTCCCGTGTCAGAATCATATCCTCTATTACAAGTCATTTTACGCCTTTTTTTACTTCTTTCCGTCGACAAATTCCACCAATACTGTCATGATCTGTAATGACACTGACTATCCCACCACGTGTACATTGCAACACGTACGTATTATATATATGTAGTTAATATTTAATTCCACTGTAAATAAAGATTTTTGAAGAGATTTCGCGTTTTCGCGTTTTTGCAATAATGCTGGTATAATGGACCGAGATGGATAACCGCCATGATGATGAAAAAGCAGTGGGCTTTATTGCTGAATTATCTATTAAGATTTCCATTTTATTTCCGAGCTCTATATTTGATCTCGTTTCATGATTAGAGGCTGCAGTTGTAAGAGTTCTCGATGGCGGAAGAGTCGGAGAGTTGGGTGCAATCAGAATCCTGTTAATTAATTCCTGTTAAATAATTCAGTAATGAAGCGTGATCTTTCTCTCCATTCAACATGGTTCTCTCTCTCACCATTTTTTCCCATTTTCCCCTTTCTCTCCCTATCTTTCACACATTATATTGAACCTGTCGCTGTCTCTATGGCATATTGTATCTATAGCATTCTATAGTAGTGTATCTGTAGTATTGTATCTAGCATTGTATATATAGTATTGTATCTAGCATTGTATCTAGCATTGTATCTATAGTATTGTATCTAGCATTGTATCTATAGTATTGTATCTAGCATTGTATCTATATAATTGTATGTAACATTGTATATATAGCATTGTATCTAGCATTGTATATATAGTATTGTATCTAGCATTGTATCTATATAATTGTATGTAACATTGTATATATAGCATTGTATCTAGCATTGTATCTATAGTATTGTATCTAGCATTGTATCTATAGTATTGTATCTAACATTGTATATATAGTATTATATCTAGCATTGTATCTAACATTGTATCTATAGTATTGTATCTAGCATTATATCTATAGTATTGTATCTATAGTATTGTATCTATAGTATTGTATCTAACATTGTATATATAGTATTGTATCTAGCATTGTATCTAACATTGTATCTATAGTATTGTATCTAGCATTATATCTATAGTATTGTATCTATAGTATTGTATCTATAGCATTGTATCTATCGTATTGTATCTATAGCATTGTATTTATAGCATAGGATCTATAGTATTGTATCTATACCATAGGATATAACTCCCCGACTATTTAGCTTTTTGGAGAAAAAAAACGACGAATATTTAGTCATACAATCTGGGAAGAATCCGCGAAAACTTTTCTCGTAAAGTGTGTTGTTTTAACGTATTTTAGCGGATGGAAAATCAGAACGATGAATGGTCATGAGTACAGACTCTTGAGAGTATTAGAGGCAGTATTAGAATTTGCATGCCAAATGTTTTACTCAAGCCCTGCGCTCAGTGACGCCAAAACTCGCCATACGAGGTACACTTGGAACCAAATATATATATATATATATATATATATATATATATATATATCTATCTATCTATCTATCTATCTATCTATCTATCTATCTATCTATCTATCTATCTATCTATCTATCTATCTATCTATCTATCTATCTATTCTTATTTTT
>NW_014582808.1:6611-7140 GCF_000485595.1 Priapulus caudatus
GTGTGTGTGTGTGTGTGTGTGTGCGCGTGCGTGCGCGCGTGCATGCGTGTATGCGTGAGTATGGATTTAACAACGTATAGGAATTGAGGGCAGTACATGTAATCTCTGCAGGTATCATCAGGTATCTTCTGCAATATTGCGTCTTATTAGGCTCAGTAGGCGTATCTGATGTGGTGCCCGCATGGAACCAGGATACGTATCTAGACATATGTCAGGCAATCAGTACCTATAATAGCTATACAAGAGCATACAAGCTACCCGCATATTTATTCGTAAAACTCCTCACTCGTTTCCGGTTTTACTGAATCATGTCATTTATGTACGCGATTTTCTCTCGCTGCGTTGTATATCGGTGCGCATGCGCAGGTGCTACACTCGAGGCGCGCACGAGGGCAGAAGACAGTCGTGGCGCCATCTAGCGATGTAACATCAACAGTCAGTGACGAGCCGGTGACTGTTGCTTAGATGTCCCTCTCTCTCTCTCTCTCTCTCTCTCTCTCTCTCTCTCTCTCTCTCTCTCTCTTTTTCG
>NW_014582808.1:9751-10504 GCF_000485595.1 Priapulus caudatus
ACACTACACACACACACACGGACACACACACGCGCGCGCACGCACACACAGAAATAAAAATCATCCCACACACCATCAGCGCATGTACCACGCTATCTTCCGGCGCGCATGCGCAAATGCATAGTCGACAGAGCAATCTCTTCCTTCCGTACAGACAGAACAAATCGCTTCATATCTGAAACATGGCGACAGAGACGACGACGATGACGACGACGACGACGACAATGATGATGATGATGATGATGATGATGATAGTCACGTGACCGAGTCGACGTCTGCACGTGGCGCATCCGTCTACAATTTCAAAATATCGATCACTCGAAATATCGATCACTCAAAATATCGGTCACTCAAAATATCGATCACTCAAGATATTGATCACTCAAAATATTGATCACTCAAAATATCGATCACTCAAGATATTGATCACTCAAAATATCGATCAACTCAAAATATATCGATCACTAAAAATATCGATCACTAAAAATATCGATCAACTAAAAATATCAATCAACTAAAAATATCGATCACTCAAAATATCGAACACTCGAAATATCGATCACTCAAATTATCGATCACTCAAAATACCGATCACTCAAAATATTGATCACTCAAAATAGCGATCACTCAAAATATCGATCACTCAAACGTTTTCTCTTCTGCGAGTTTTCTGTTAATACACGGCCACCCGCGGACCGGCTGACGTCACAAATCATATTATAAAGCAGTGCCCGGGAAAGTCCGGACCGCGGG
>NW_014582808.1:10750-11943 GCF_000485595.1 Priapulus caudatus
CCTCCTCCTCCTCCTCCTCCTCCTCCTCCTCCTGCTCCTCCTCAACCTTCCTCGACTCATTCGCTTCCTCCCCCTACTCATCCTTCTCCTCGACCTTCTCCTCAACCTTCTCCACCTCCTCCTCCACCACCTTCTCCTCCGCCTCCTCTTACTCATCCTCCTCTTCCTCCACCTCCTCCTCCTTCTCCTCCACCTACTTCTACTCTTACGCTATAGGTACAGACGCTCGCATGCAGGAATATACGAGGCAGCGAGGCAACGAAATAATCTGTCGCCTCCTTCTCCCCCTTCTCCTCTTCGTCCTTCTTCTCCTCTACCTCCTCCTCCTCCTCCTCCTCCTCCTCCTCCTCCTTCTCTTCCCCCTCCTCCTCCTCCTCCTCTTTGTCCTCCTTTTCCTTCTCCTCCTCCTCTTCCTCCTCCTCCTCTTTGTCCTCTTCCTTCTCTTCCTACTCTTCGTCCTCCTCGTCCTCCCTCTCCTCCTCCTCCTCCTCCTCCTCCTCCTCCTCCTCCTCTTCGTCCTCCTCCTCCTCTCCTCCTCTTTCGCTGTAGTTTGCAGGCGCCGGCATGCAGGCAGGCGAGGCAGCGAGGCAGACGAAAAAATCTGTCGCCTCCCTCTCCCTCCCCCTCTCCTCCTCTTCGTCCTTCTCCTCCTCCTCCTCCTCCTCTTCGTCCTCCTCTTCTTCCTCCTTCTCCTTCTCCTCCTCCTCTTTGTCCTCCTTCTCCTCTCTTCCTCTTCGTCCTCCTTCTCCTCCTCCTCCTCCTCCTCCTCCTCATCCTCCTCCTCCGCCTCCCTCTCCCTCTCCTCCTCTTCGTCTTCCTTCTCCTCCCCCTCCTCCTCTTTGTCCTCCTTCTCCTCCTCCTCCTCCTCCTCTTCGACCTCATTTTCCTCCTCCTCTCCTCCTCTTTCGCTGTAGTTAGCAGGCGCCGACATGCGGACAGGCGAGGCAGCGAGGCAGACGAAATGATCTGTGGCTGAGCTGGGGTCTATGTAATTATAGGAAATGTCTACACCAAAGAACTCATTGCAAAACGAATAGGAGCCGCAGCCAGGAATGAACTCGTAACAGTTTAGAGAGGGATGCGCGGGTATGTAGGGAGGCCTGGGAGAGAGATACCATAACACAGGAGAAGCTTGGGGGAACATCCCAGAGCTCGCGGAACCAGAGAGAGAGAGAGAGAGGGAGAGAGAGGAT
>NW_014582808.1:13291-13748 GCF_000485595.1 Priapulus caudatus
GAGAGAGAGAGAGAGAGCGAGAGAGAAAGCGAGAGAGAGAGAGAGATGCGCTGCTTAGGGAAGCTGGAAGAGACCTGTATGTATATATATATATATCTCAATATACACTCACAGATAGATCTTCGTTACCTGATGTAACGTACGTGTGTTATTCCGCGTTTTCCTGCGCTATCGATGCATTGTGACGGTGATGGATATTCCGTAAGACACGTGTAGCATTAGTGTCGCCATATACATACGGTTATATATGCGCTAATTCTACGTACGTGTGTGCAATGCAAATCCTCCTCCTTCCTCTCTCGTGTTTCTCGTCATTCTACTCCTCCTTCTCCCAAAGCATAGACCTTCCTTCTCCCGGCTCCTCTTCGCCGCGACCGCCACGCAGCTTCCTTCTCCGTCACTCACGATAAACCACCGACGGCAATCCGCAACTATTTCCTCCCCTCCGCGTATATGT
>NW_014582808.1:16293-16716 GCF_000485595.1 Priapulus caudatus
GAGAGAGAGAGAGAGAGAGAGAGAGAGAGAGAGAGAGAGAGAGAGAGATAGAGCGAGCGAGTGCGCGAGACAGAGATGGATGAGTCGTTCAAATTCGACCAAAATATTAAGTTAATTTAATTTCTTTTATCCTCAATCTCTGTCAGAATAATCGAAACATCAAGACAATATCGACTCTTGTCCTAATGCGTCTAATATTGTCTCAAATATTCAATTGACGAAGATATGCAGCCGCTAGGTGGCGCATCGGGTGTCATTCAGCGACGACAACGGTGGCGATCATTATTTCGGAGAATTAGCGAGAATATGACGTCAGAGATGCTAAAAAATGGCGCGCGATCAAATAGTACATTGACTCTTTTCACATGGTTACTTGACTCATTCATCACCATGGTTACTGTCGGAAGGCGGCTATATATATAT
>NW_014582809.1:0-810 GCF_000485595.1 Priapulus caudatus
CTACCTACCAGGTCGAAGAACGCGGTCGCTGTAGGGTCGTAGCGTGACGACGCGTTACTGTGCTGCTGCTGCTGCTACTGCTGCTACTGGTGCTGCTGCTTCTGCTGCTGCTGCTGGTACTGATGCTGCGGCTTCTGCTGCCGCTACTACTAATACAACTACTGCTATTGTTTGATGTTTGCAGAGGAGCAGAGGTGTTATTCAGCGTGGCACAGGCGCACGCGAGGCGTGAGACCGGGGCGGGGGCGGCGTTCCCCGCGAGGGACCTCATGACGAAGATGGTGCGGTCGCGGCGCGCGCTCGGACTCTTCCAGCATCACGACGCCATCACCGGCACGGGCAAGGACTTCGTCATGGCCGACTACGGCATGAGGTGAGCCGCGTGCGTGTGTGTGTGTGTATGTGCGTGCGTGGGTGCGCGCGTGTGTGTGTGCACGTTCGTGCGTGCGTGCGTGCGCGTTCACTATCGTATAGTACGGGGTTATTTTAGTACATTATTAATTTCGTTATTGTATAATATGGTATTATTATAGTACATTGTTAGCTTCCCAATAGTAAAATACGGGATATGATAGTACATTGTTATCTTCCCAAGAGTATAGTACGGGATATTATCATGCAGTGTTAACCCGTAAGGTGTCCTAGAGGGCAGTTATGTGTTAGATCTCACGCTCACCAGGTGGCGCTGTGTTTCAGGATGTTCCACGCCATCGCGGACGTGAAAGCCGTGACGAATCGCTGCGCTCACTACCTGCTGACGGGACACAGCAGCAGTAGCGCAGCATGCTACTGCTGCTGCTGCGGCAGCAG